>NC_021166.2:12321483-12335709 GCF_000331145.2 Cicer arietinum
CCAAGAGCATGTAGGTGGACTGCAAAGCATGCTATTGAAGGTGGATTGATGGCATATCGTCGGAGACTTGATGCGTTGTTTCTCGGGGATGTATTGTTTACACCATATGATGATGATCGAGCTAATCATCTGTTTGTATCGATTTCAATGTTTTCTGGATATCTTCGATGTGGTGGAGTCTCAGTCTCATATTTGCCAGAGCGATGTCTTCGACAGTTTGGTTGTATTCAGTGCATTCTGCGTGACGTTGCTCCGATGTCGGACAATATAGATTGGGTCTGGCAGAGTACTATGAGATCATCTGTAGAGACCTTTCGGAGACTATATCCTGTTGCGACTTTTCCTGGAGAGGTCACTGCAGACTACTATGCATGGTACATTAATGTTTCACATCCTCTAATTCTTCCTCCATCCACTGTTGCACCTTCGAGTCCACATACTACTGTTGTTGCACATTCTAGTCCATCATCTTCTGCACATGCTGGTAGAGACCGTAGAGCAGCTGAGCTTGCACATAGGGCCTTAGATATGGTAACACCATTTAGTGAGATTCATGACATATTAAGTGAATTATGCCGCTTGTATGACGATTAGTTATTGTGTTATGTATGCCCGAATATTTAATCGATAATTTTATATTGAGATATTTTGAGATTATCGAATGTGTTATCGAATGTGTTTTTATATTTTGAAACATAAATGATAACGTAAATGATAACACATAATGATAACGTAAATGATAACACGTAATGAAATATAATATATTAAATTATAATATTCATTTCATGAAATACAAGATATATTCTGATCTTCATTTAATGAAATACAAGATGATTTTCTAAATGATGGATCAATGTGTTCGCAATGTTTCATACGTGTTGCACAAGCTATTTCCCATATCTTTGCACATTCACTACAATAGTCTTTTCATTTTTGTGAGGTAGGTGGCAAAAGACAATTAGACTTCAATTTGATCTGAACAATAAAATATTAAACATTAATTTAATAAATAATGTTAATATCATAAACAATAATAAATTTAATTTAATAAACAATGCTAATATCGTAAACAATGCTAATTAATTTAATTTAATAAACACTAATAAATTTTACCTGTACCCAATGATTTTTATTGACGAATCCAATTGCTAGTAAACATTCTTTTGATGGCGGTGCTTTGTTTAGCGGAAAGAATGTCATATTTAGATTACGAGACAACGACACCAATATGACATTATATAGTGTTGCTATCACGTAACCCAAGTCTGGTAAAACACATCCACTTATCTTGTCCTTGAGCACCCAGTCCTGATATTTTCAATGAGTTTCGCACTGATTCAACACTGTCATCAAACACATTGGCATAAAGGTCTTGATGTAGACGAATCTCTTTATCCAATTGTGTTCGAACTAAAGGCCAAGATTCTTCAGTCCAACCTAACAATGCTACAATTGCGCGAAACCCACAATTTCCATCAGCCACCACATCTATTATCTCCTCAATATACAGATGTATAAGAGTAGCAAAATATGTGTAAAATGGTTGTTTTGCAGAATACTGCGATGAATGAGATGGTTGCCTTGCGGAATGTTGAGATGGTTGCTTTGCAAATTCTTGAGAGACATCAACATACTCCCAATATAAAGGATCACGAGGAGTATCAAATTCTTTCTTCTTTTTACTTGCTTCCTTGGTTCTCACCTTCTATGGTGGTGCAAGTATTGATGTTGTATGTGAAAATACAACTTCACGCACCTTAGCCCTGAATATCCTTTGACTTACAATATCGTGTTTCTTCATGTACGTTTTCATTGCTTCTAACTCTTCTAAAAAGTCATAATCTGATAAAGATTCTTCACCCTCCAATTCATTCTCAAGGCTTAACTTTCTCCAAAAAGCATGAATGTTATCTAAAGGGATAACATTACCAGATATCTGCAACTTTGCTAACTCACAAGCACATGGTAATCCATGAGTTGTTCTGATTGAGCAACCACATATTGTTTTGTCAGTACCTACAATCTTCACTCTCTGCAACTGTTTGTCAATTTTTTTTAAATATTTCCTTGATACACAATGATGCAGACTTTGAAAGAATGATGAATTATACTCGTGTTCGACATCCTTGATGGTTTTCTGAAAAGAAGATTGAATGATACATATTTGGTTCTTCAACATCATATTCACAGCATCCCAACTTTTACACAAATCACCAAAACTAGTTTGCAGCGTGTTTTTCAATCTCCAATGGGCAGACTCAACTCTACAAATAAATTAAATAATACAAATTAAAATAAATCACATAAACTAGTAAATCATATTTTCTAAAACAAACAAATCAAATTTAAAAATACCTGTTAGATGTTGTGTTCCCCAAATGCATCACTCTATTGGTCCAAACATTGACAAACCTTTCTTTGTAAGGTGTTAACCACGAATCTTTCACATAATCAACAAAAAGAATAATATCGGCACACACTAGCTCAAAATGTTGCAGGTGATGATCATACTCCTCTACACTAGTCGAATATACAATTTTTTTTCCATAAATCCATTACTTCTTTTTGTCTATCCTTTTTCACATATTGTTTGCATCTTGCCCCAACATTTTTTTCAATATGAAAACGACATAGCAAATGTATTGAAGTAAGAAACACAACACTAATCGCATTCATCATGGCAAGATCTCTATCAATCACAATAACTTTAGAAATTAAAGTCTCAGATTTGAACAACTGTCGTACCTTTTCAAATGCCCAGATGAAGTTATCTTGTCGCTCTTGTTCCAAATAAGCAAACCCAACAGAAAATGTCAAACTAGTAGATGTGACACCGACAATTTCAAGTAATGGTAACCGATATCTGTTTGTTTTGTATGTGCTATCACATATCAAAACAAAATGAAACGTGTTTAACAACTTTATACAATCAGTATGTGTCCAAAAAATATCTCTCAAAACATCAGAATTCTCCCGTCTTCTTGTCCAATACACATAATTTTCTTGTTGTATTAACTTCAACAGATGCTGCATAATATCAGCACACACTAGCTCAAAATGTTGCAGGTGATGATCATACTCCTCTACACTAGTCGAATATACAATTTTTTTTCCATAAATCCATTACTTCTTTTTGTCTATCCTTTTTCACATATTGTTTGCATCTTGCCCCAACATTTTTTTCAATATGAAAACGACATAGCAAATGTATTGAAGTAAGAAACACAACACTAATCGCATTCATCATGGCAAGATCTCTATCAGTCACAAAAACTTTAGAAATTAAAGTCTCAGATTTGAACAACTTTCGTACCTTTTCAAATGTTCAGATGAAGTTATCTTGTCGCTCTTGTTCCAAATAAGCAAACCCAACAGAAAATGTCAAACTAGTATATGTGACACCGACAATTTCAAGTAGTGGTAACCAATATCTATTTGTTTTGTATGTGATATCACATATCAAAACAAAATGAAACGTGTTTAACAACTTTATACAATCAATATGCGTCCAAAATATATCTCTCAAAACATCAGAATTCTCCCATCTTCTTGTCCAATACACATAATTTTCTTGTTGTATTAACTTCAACAGATGCTGCATTTATGTGTACGAACCTCTCAATGATGATCGATAAGTACTCCTTGCTTTATATATTTGACTTGGAATTGTCAAATTAGCTTTATTTCTCTCTTTCAAAGCATTTAGAATAAATCTGGAGAAAACTTATACTTTGTCACGTCATTGACAAATTTTCTCTCTTCTTCATTTAAACGCCCCAAATAAGAATGACCAGTTACAGTATCAATGAGATCATGATTGTGTTTTCCACAACGAACACTAATTTTCCATCCTTCACCGACACTTAACGGTATACATCTGAGAGTAAACGAACAATTTTCCTTATGAGAACAAGTTACTGTTGATTTTGATTTATATCTTCCACCTCTTTCGCATCCCAACATCAATTTGTCTTTTCTTCCTCTCTTTCCGGTTGCTTTATCTGAACGAATGGTAACAATTAAAATTTCATTTTCTCTTCCAATGGTTTTTGCCCATTCAAACACAGCTTCCCGTGAAGGAAATATCTACAAAATATGTTTCAAATAAAACATCAAATATATAGTTATAATAAAAAATTTATCTGTGATGGATTATTAGTAATATTAATACCTGATCGATGATGAATTTGTCTGTAGAATCTATTCTATTTCTTGAGGCAGGAACCTCAACTCTACTCATACCTAATTTCAAAAATAGTAATAAATATAAATAATAATAAATATAAATAATAATATATATAAATAATAATAAATTAAAAAAAATTGAAATTTTTGAAACTTTCGAAATTCTCGAAACTTTCGAACCTATGTAACTTCGAAAGTTTCATATTGATGAAAACCTTCGAAAGTTCTGGAAACTTACGTTTCGTAACTTTCATCTTCAACAAAAGTTCTGAAAGTTTGTGTTTCGGAAGTTTCGAATTTAACGAAACCTTCAAAAGTTTCATCAAACTAAACCCTCGAAAGTTTCAACTTCAACCAAAGTTTCGAAAGTTTTGGTTTTCTGAAAAAATTGCATTTCGAATCTTTTGTTTTTTGACAAAAGTTTCGAAAATATTGTTGAAATCTCACCTCTGATTGTTTCGAAAGTTTGAAACTTTCGAATAGTAAATTTTTTTAGATAAATTTCGAAAATGGAGGTGATAAAAGAGTGTGGTAAATTTGTTGATGAATTTTATATAACATAAAAAAGGATAGATTGGTCAATAAAAAAATATGGGGGGTGGGAGGTAAAACTGTGGGGGTGCACGGTATATTCCTAAAAAATGACTAATACTCAGTCCATAATTATTGTTATTTTTTTTATTAGATTTTAGTTTTCAATAGTGTAAAATATAGATTTTAGTTTTCAATAATGTAAAATATAGATATATCATTTTTATTTGGAGGTAGGAAAATAAAATCAATAGACGAATGGACATTTATTTTAAAAAAATAGGTATTTGTTCATCTACCTTAGATATTTCCTTAAAATATATAAAAATATTATTAGATTGGACTTTTTTATTACATTATTAATTTTATTTTTTACTATTAATTAAAAATTTATACTATTAAATTTTAAAATCTAATAAAAAGTTGAGAATTTTGAAAGAGAAAGAGCATCGCGTTAAAATTATTCATATATTTTTTCCTAATCCAATTAGTTCAAATAAAAAGAATTGGATTGGATTGGCACACTTTACTTCAGGTTGGAAAAATGCCAATATCTCCTTGTGATTTTTTTAAAAAAATACTTGTAAAAACTTCAACGATTAATATTTAATTTAAAATTATTAATAAAATATATTTAAATATATAAACTTAACTTAATTGATATTAATTGTTATTGTAAGAGTTTTGTACTTGTGCATCGAATCACATATATCCAATGAATAATCATGTGAAACTGATATAGCAAAGTTATACAAAAAAAACGAAATAGTTCAAATAAACAAAAAAATAAGAAGAGTAAAATGAAATGGGTCGGACTCTCTTTCATAAATGGTACTCCCACATTCCACAATAATTGACATGTTTTCAAAAAATTATAGATACTTTCAATTTTTATATGATATCAATTACTACTCCGAACTAAATTACATAAATTAATAAAGTGAGTTGTAACGTTAAATTTATTGATAATTTATATAGTTTGATTAATTTATTTTTTTAGAAATAATTAGTTTACAATTTTATTATATATTGTAGAAGAATACGTAACATAACTAAGGTAAGTTAATAAATAAATAATTAATACAATTAAAAAAGTAAAATGAATCTTATAAAAATAAAAAACAACAAAAATCAAGAGAATTTTATATTTAAAAGAAAAATTGATATAATTTTTCAACTATATCATTTAATTATTATTATACGCACAGCTCTCAATTTAATATGTTTTACTGTATTTATTGAGGATAATTATAAATACTAAATAGACTAATAATTGACAAGAATAATTTAATAAAAATTTATTATATCTCTTTTATTTATAATATACAAAATGGTCAAATAGATCAAATTTAAACCAATGGGCCTAAATTCATAGGATTGCCAACTTTAAGAATAAGGACAACCAGTTCTAGACAAAATAAGATTCAATATTTATTTATTCTTTTCATAAGCAAGATTCAATATTTTTGTTTTTTACATAAACAAAGCACAAGTGTGAGCGTTGCTCAGTCGTCCCTCATTGTATCCCTAACCAAGTAATAGAGACAAGAACCAAATCATAATTACATGCAGTACATAAAATAGCAACCATTTATCTGTTTTTCACTACACTCCAAGATTTTCTGTGCTTTTTCATTTTCCCGTAGTTACAAAAATCGGATAATTTTTTTATTATATATTCTGTTTTTTTTAAAAAGAAATTAATATATTTTATTTTAAAACTTATATATTAAAATCTTAGTGCCATCATATAAAGTAATTTTTTTCTCCTTTAGAAAGTCACGGGTGATATTTTAACAATCCATCTTATTTTACGACATATTTTAAATAAATTAACATTTTATCCTATTTTACAATCAATTTCTTATTATTTTTTTCTCCTATTTTGGCACCTGGAACCCTATTTTATTTGGCAAATTATAACTCCCACCTAATTTGCAACTACCTTTATTTTAAGGTCAAATTTATTTATTAAAATATAAATTATATATATAGTTATTTAAACAATGTAATTCGTTTGTAAGATGTTCTTTTCTTTAAGTATTTTTGATTTAATATATTTTTATTTATTTATTTATTAAGGCAACATTTTGCCTAAACATTGTGCCCAAAGTTTGTGACGATAGAAGATTTTCTCTTGTTTATCTCTCCCAACACTGTTTCATTCTTGAACTATTTATGAGTAGCACTAGCTAGCACTCAATACAATACAACAACAACAACAACAAAAAAACATACCCAAAAATCACACATAACCACTCCAAACTCCTCCAGCTTCCACCATAGCATGAGTAATGGCCACTACACCTTATCCACAACCACCTTCACGTGGCTTTCTAAACACAATACAAGAAATCACCAAAATCTATACCTCACTACCACCTAGACCTTCCATACAAGAAGTAGAAGCTGCCACGTCAACACTTGATACTCTTAACAACTTGGAACAAACCAAACTCCAAGAAATATCAACTCAAAAACCACCACATGATGTTCCTCATGACCTTTTCTCTGTTCTTCAACAACTCAAGAACACCATGGTACACTTTCAAACTCATCAACAGAGGAAAGAAGCACTTCACCTTCTTCAACTTGAAAACATGTTTCAAACCTTTGGTGATCTCATTCTTAAAGCTTCTCAATTTGTTTCTCCTGCTGAGGATATGCACAAAAAGAAACTTCCAACTTTAATAGAAGATGTGGTTAACTATGAAAAGGAGGAAGAGGAAGAACCACAAAAGAGTGATTTTGTTGGTGAAAAGGGTTCCTTAGTACACAAGCCATTTTTGTCAACAGGTTAGTTCCAATAATTTTACTTGGATTATTAATATAATGAGTTTGAACCCCAAATTTATTATGTATGTTTAAGATTAGATACAAAAAATTCATAATTAATTATGTATGTTTATACTTCATATTTATTTTTTCACTTATGTTATAAAAAAGGAGAAGAAAAAATAAATTATGGTGTTTCATTTATTATTTGATTTGACTTCAATTTTGTAGGAGATGGAAACACTGAGAAATTGAGTCTAATGAAAGTGGCTACTGTAATTGAAAATTGTGCAATCAATAAAACCACAATCCTTGAACTTAGAGGGAAATTAGTGGATCAAATGGAATGGTTACCTCTATCAATTGGAAAATTATATGATATCACTCAAATAGACCTATCTGAAAACAGAATCATGGCTCTTCCAACAACAATTGGGGGTCTAAAAGCTTTAACAAAGCTTGATCTTCATTCAAACCAACTCATAAACCTTCCAAACTCATTTGGTGAATTAATTAACCTTATTGAACTTGACCTTCATGCCAATAGATTAAGATCACTTCCTTCCACTTTTGGAAATTTGACAAATCTCATTGATCTTGACTTGAGTACTAATGATTTCACACAATTACCTGAGACAATTGGAAGTTTAAGTAGTTTAAAGAGATTAAATGTTGAGACCAATGAGCTTGAGGAACTACCTTTTACAATTGGAAATTGTTCTTCACTAAGTGTGCTTAAGCTTAATTTCAATCAGCTTAAAGCACTTCCTGAGGCAATTGGGAAACTTGAATGTTTGGAGATTCTTACTTTGCACTATAATAGAATCAAGAGGTTGCCTACAACAATTGGTGGTCTAAGTAATTTGAAGGAACTTGATGTTAGTTTTAACGAACTTGAATTTGTACCGGAAAACTTGTGTTTCGTTGTTAGTTTGAAGAAACTAAACTTGGGAAAGAACTTTGCTGACTTAAGAGCCTTGCCACTTTCGATCGGAAATCTTGAAATGCTTGAGGAGTTGGATATAAGTGATGATCAAATAATAGCTTTGCCAGAGTCTTTTAGATTTTTGTCCAAGTTGAGAGTTTTTCGGGCCGATGAGACTCCTCTTCAGGTACCACCAAAAGAAATTGTTAAGTTGGGTGCTCAGGTAAATGAAAACATTTTGTTTTTTTAGGTAAAATTTGGGTCTTATATATAAGAGAAAATATGATGATTAAAAATAAATGTATTTAATATAAAATTTAAATCAAATACATCAATTTTTTGTTGATCTATCTTTTTTTTATATATAGGAATAAAAGCAGAAACTACTTTGTTTGTTTTGTTTCTTTTATTTCAATGGTTTGATTTAATCAAATTTTTACAGGAAGTTGTGAAGTATATGGCTGATTATGTCACCAATAGGGATGCAAAGCTTTTGCCGTTAAAGAAGAAAAAGAAGGGATTTTGGGTGTGGTTTTGTTCCATATTTTGTACTCAACATAAATGATGTTTCAAAAAAACCATGTCGTTAATTCTTGTTTCCTTAAATTACATTTCATCTATTGCATATGTTTGGAACACCTTGATGTTCATTGGAAATAGTTATCTCTAGGCAAGTTTTGGGTTTGCCTTATAAATGAGTGATTGTGACATTTGATTTTATGTTACTAATTATGTGCACATAAGGTGAGTGTTTGTAACTTTTGATTTTCGGTTGCTTTTGTCATTTGCAAATAAAATGATTATATGGTTGATATTGTATTTTGTCGACTTTGTTGTGTATGATAATATTAATTAATTATTTTTTAAACGAAGTGATAAATACCACTTAAATTTTTTAAACTTTACGTACACATTTGTGAATTTATTTTGACAATAAAAATTGTTCTATACCGTATAATGATACAATTTTGTATTTTTTATTTATTTATTTTCTTTTTTAAGTCACGTCAATCAGTTGTATTGATTTGTCAAATTTTTAAGGTTCAAATAATTCTGAGATATTTTTCCAACCAACTAAAACCTGTACTTGTTTAATAAAACCAACGTAAGCATGCATATCTAATTTTCAAATTTTTAATGTTCAAATAGTACTGCGATTTTTAATTACCCTACCAACTTAAACCTATACTTGTTTATTAGAAACCAACGTAAGCATGCATGTCTAATTTTCAACTCGATAAATTAAATTAAAGGATAAATAAATAGAGAGAAAACATGTTTTTAAAATAAAAATTAGTAATCAGAATCAGAAACTAGTCATAGTTGACAAATGGAAATTGAGAAGTAACTTCGTAAACCTTAATCCAATCTCATTTGGATCAAACCAAACACGTCAGCATCGAAGGACTGCACATCCTTGTTTCATATTTTTATGGAATGGATGAAATAACAAAAGTTTCATTTTAATTAAGAGTTAATGATAATAAAATAATGCCTCCTTACTTTCAATAATGGTTGATATATAGATTGGAGAAAAGACAAAGAAGCATTTATAAAAGAAAGAAGGTGTTGTTGTTGTGTTGTAAAACGTTGAGCTTAAACTATGTAATTACCATGTCAGCGTAGAAAAAGTCTTGGCACAACTCTCAAGAATGTTCTTGTCGAACATATTTAATCATGTATTCGACTGGAAACATATATAGTGAACATCATTAAATCAACAAATTAAGGCATTAATATTTTGTGGAAACCATTGATACACATATAATTGGATAGAAATTTGATAAATTATAAATTTGGATAATAATATATTTCTTTTTAATATTGAATAATGATATGATACCATAAGAAAATTATAAACACTATCTTATCATACATACATACATACCGTACATATGATAAAAAATAAGATAATATTATCGTATTATATTGTATTTTTAATATATACTTCAATATATCATGATATAATATACTTCAATATATCATGATATAATATATCGTAAAATCCGACTGCAGAAAACAGTTTCGTATGAGTAATGATGCGGGTTCGGTCTAGTAAATATTACTGTTGGTGACCACCACCGCAACATAAAAGAGAATGATGCGTGTATTTTCTTAATATAATATTATCACGTTAAAAAAATTGTTATTATATATAATTTATATAATTACTTTTTGTAATGCTTGATTTTTAGAATGTTATACATGTTTGTGTTACTTGGCAATGGCATAACAATATAAATACGGAGATATAAGTCTAAATATAATAGTACAAAATCAAATTTTCACTAACGGTGGAGAACCTAAAATGGAGAACTAGTTTGGTATATTGGGCCATATATAACTGGGCTACTGATTCGGCCCATGAAAAAACAAAATAAGAAAATAAGCAGAAAGAGAAAATAACTGTATCTGAGATTGCGAAAGTTGAATAATGTGATGGTCTCGTTCACATTCACATTCACATCACAACACAACGCAACTTCATCTTTCTTCTTAGCTCTGCAACGTTAACCTAAGGTAACTAACTTTTTTTGTATCAACTTTTACTATGCATCCATTTAGTGATTTAAATTTAACTATTCGTTTTTTCAGTTTGTACTCTGATCCGAATCTCATATGTTTTGGTCATTATAATTAATATAGCACGCTCATTTATTGTATTGATAAAATTTCTGAATTCATCATAAGCTCATAGTTTACACCGTTAAATGATTCTTTACTCATCGTTTTTAAATTATGATCATTTCAAAATGATTCCATTAAGTTCATCCGAGGTCTGCTTAAGTTTGTTCAGAAACTGAATGTATGAGTAATGCTACTGCTATTTTTATTTGTTCTAAATCTTAATCAATTCCTGTTTTAACTTTCTAAGTGGGAATTCTTTGAAGTAATTAATGTGTTGTATTGCATCCTTGTGTGTTGATAATGTTCAGTGTTGTTGAATAGCAGCTATAGATATAGTGTTGCAGAATTTTATATAAAATTGTTATTGTTTTGCGATACGCGATTTAGCACAAAATGTTGGCAAATAGTGACTATTAACGCGTAGCAGAATTGGAATAAACTGCTATTTTTCACGGTCTGCAGGTGACAACAGTGTATGGGATGGTAAATGTGTGAAGTAAAGTAACATTGTGTAATGAATCATGATTTTTGTATACAGGGCACAGTTAGGTTAGTTTCTTGAGTGCATGCTGGAATGGCTGCTGCATCTGGGATGACTGAGGAGGAAACACAAGTATCTTCCAGCGACAACATCCATCCGAGGTTGGATGTCTACGTGTGGGACATGGATGAGACCCTTATACTTCTCAACTCCTTGCTGAAATCATCATATGCCGAGGCTTTTAATGGTGTGAAGGATGTGCGGAAAGGCGTCGAGCTCGGGAAGATGTGGGAAAATCTCATTCTGCAATTGTCTGATGATCATTTCTTCTATGCACAAGTAAAATTTGGCTTTTTTGTCCAAATATTTTCCAGTTTTTAGTTGTGGAGAGTTAGTTTGGTGTGGGGTTTCTGTGCTGCAGATTGAAAATTACAATAAGCCATTTCTTGATGTTCTGGCCAAATATGATGACGGAAAGGACCTATCTGATTATGACTTCAACCAAGATGAATTAGGTCCCCCACATGATGATGCCAACAAAAGAAAACTTGCATATAGGCATCGAATTATATCCCAAAAATACTTGCAGGTAAAACTTCTGGAGCACTATCAGTATAACTAAGGACAATCATTCATTGTCATTACTCTAAGTCTAAATAACATAGAATTTTATTTCTTGTTGAATTATTGAGTATTTATCAAAGCCTTTTAAAATTGATGTATTTATCTGTTACACTACTTTGCTTTGCATATTCTTGATGGATTGGTTTGGTAAACCATATTGTTTCGCTTTACGACCCTTGTTTAAAAACATAAGTTTCTACAACATGATATATATGGTTCTACCAGGTACAATGATTTTGAACCGAGTTCTCTTTCTACTTATTTGTTATATTGCTTCTATAATTCTACTCTCTAGAAAAACATTATTGTAATATATATGGCTGATGATAAGGATTTCGAAACAAGTTTGTTGAACATCGCCAGACTTTATTCATTGTCACAAACTTCAGAGGTTAAAATGAAACTTACAAAACATGGTTTTTAGAATGTTATTTGAAGGCCTACTCAAAATGGCGGCTGACTCTCCTTTTTTTTTCTTCCTGCCATATGTGATGCATTATGAATCTTTTCTAGTATGTATTTTAGATATAATAAAATAGTTTTGCAATTATTAGTTAGTGCTGTTATGTAATTTTTCTGTCTGCTAAATCTTGTATGTATTTCTATGGTGAAGTTATTTGTTCTATATGTTGTCGTCTTAGTATATTTTGCTGACTTGGATAGATACTGATAACTTTTTAATAGAGAATTTCAAATTCTTTGGCACCTCCCTTCATTTAATTTCTTGGAAAACAGGAAAATGTTGACAATTCGTCAAGGCGTAGCAAGCTTAGGAAAATGGGTGCTTGATATAGAATTGATTGAGTACCCATATTGAAGATATAGTAAAGGCTATACAATTATATTAGCTACTGCTATAAATTAATATTTAAATTCTGGCGATAAGAGATCAATATCGCAAGTAAAAGTAGACAGAAGATGATGTGGATCCAAATGGATGCACAACACCAAGTCTTGTGATGTGAATCCAAATGGATGAACAATACCAAGTCTTGTGTTTAGTGTAAATTTTTTGAAAAATTAGCAAGAAAGTGGAGGAAAACCTAAGAAAATTCAACAATTAAGAAGAAAAAGAAAACATACAAATGGAATTAGATGAGAAATGATAAGAACGATTGCCACATTCAAGATGAATGATAAGATCTAGTGATGAACCGCCACAAGAGTAAGGATCTTGAAATGGTTCAAGCAAGAACCTTGAGAAGCAATACTAGTTCTCTCTTTTCAATCAATGATTGAAATTCTACTTTCATTCAAAACTCCTTAATTGAACTACAACGAAAGTGTTTATAGAAAAGCATAATTACTAGTAAGGTTGGGATATGCATAGGCCCGACAATGAAAAGTCCAATAGCAACACACTAGCAAACATGGAGCAATATACAACTCCAAAATACAAAAATCTAAACTTAAAACTGAACATTATTACAATTAGAATTCACTAAAAAAAAGAGTAAGGTAGTGTGAAATATCCTTGGGAATGATATTGGTATCCAAATATAAATTATAAAGAAATTTGTTCTTCAAGATTCTCCCTTAATTTCTTCACTCTAGCTCTTGTCATGGGACCACCAACCCCTTTGATATCCACTTTTTAACCCTTATAGCTTGTTCCTTGATCCTTATTAGAAGAACGCTTAAAAGTTTCAGCAAATGCTCATAATATACTATTAGACTACAGTTTTGAGATGATCTCACAAGCCTTAGTATATAGGTGAGAGATGGTAACTTCTTTTCTAATGACCGAAGCTTGATGGACTTCATGAAGTGATAATCTAAGAGACTTAAAGAGTTATGGTATAATCAGACAAGTTCGCTTTATTTGCAAGATTCTTCATCAGTAACTAAATCTAAGGATAATCTTTGTATTCTCTCTCCTTGTTTCAGGGATTACATAGTATTTTAGATCACGAGACAATAAAAATATGGGATGATTTGTATGATAAAACTGATGAATATACTGACAAATGGCTTTCATCAGGTATGTTGTGGCAATTGAATTTTATTATCTTTTGTTGCATGACCTGTGGCTGTATTAGTTATATCTTTCTTGTTTTATTTATTTTTAGCACGGGCC
>NC_021166.2:12335800-12346606 GCF_000331145.2 Cicer arietinum
TGGTGAAAATAAAGACGTGGTTTCTTCCATTGCTAATGCTAACCCAAGCACTGACTCAACTAATGCAAAGCATCAGCATGTAAATGTCTTAGTGACATCTGGATCGTTGATACCATCTATTGTAAAATGTTTGCTCTTTCATCTGGACAGCTTAATATCACATGGAAATGGTGAGTAATTTGCTTCTATTCTGATTACTACAAATTCAATGTGACAAAATAGATTTATGACAAACACCATTTATCTTTTCAACTATTCAAAACTAGTAATAATCATGTTATAATGGAGTGAAGAGTTCGATTTAGGATCCTCTCCATTTTATTTCTCCATTTCTCCTCTCCATTACTATAGTTTTGAAGTATTTTGGGGTGTATTGAAAATATTTAGGCCAACCAAATGTCACATTAATATATTTATGTTCCCAAAACCATGGTAATGGAAGAAATGATGAAGGTGAAAAATGGAGAGGATCCTAACTCGAACAGTTCAGTCTTGAAAATGAGTAAATGCTACTTGCCAACAAAAATAGGGTTAGGATCCTCTCCAGATGGAAAGGATCTCAACTTGTGAAAATGATGTATTATCTCATTTCAGTGTATAGCTCCTGGGATGTTGGGAAAATTCAATGTTTCCGATGGATCAAGGAGCGCTTCAACCATCCCAACGTTCGCTTTTGTGTAATTGGAGATGGATGGGAAGAGTGTGAAGCTGCAGAAATCATGAAATGGCCATTTGTTAAGATTGACCCACGGCCAGGCAAACTTCATAGGTTCCCTGGTCTCACATCCAAAACAGTTGGCCACTATTTTTCTGTGGTGTATGGAAAACCAAACAATGAGAATGATGAATCTTCATCTTAGCTAACCTTTTTCCTGGATCCTGTCTGTACCCAAAAAAGGGAAGAAAAAACCCGGCAACGTGGCCAATATTGTTTTACCACGTGTATAAATTGCAGCGATGTGATGACTGGCACAACTTAGATGTTAACTGTTCTTGTTGGAGATCAGTTTGAACTATTTTTCTCTGATATCGGTGGACGATCATAAATTAAGATGTAGATGCTGGCGTTGAATGAATGTAGATAATTTGCCACTTCTCATGTATATAAGAAGTTTCAAAATAATATCTATGAACCTTCTATAGGCCATCAGCTCATCATATGTTACTTTTATCACTCATTTGGCTGTAGGATTGTTGGAAGGCATACTAGGAGCCAAATAGAAATGGAAATTTGATCATCTGCAGTTTGAAAATAGAAACTGCACCTCTTGTAGTTATGGTTATAGACGATTTAAATTATTTTGTATCAAGTTTGCTTTTAATAATATTTTTAACACATAACAAAAAGAGATTAAGGGATAAGCTATGTGAAGACAATAAACAATTTGCATAACTATTTTTTGGGACTATTTAAAAATGTATAATATGATATGACAAATTGTTGAGTTATGATTAGATGTGAGTGTAAAATAACTTTACATTAATAATAGTAGTGCTTATTCTTTATAGGAAAAAAATAGTGCATATTCATTAACAGATAATAACAAAAAGAGTTTTATGGTTAAAATCTTCATTAGTTCTTACTTTTTTTCTTTATTAAATTTTAGACAACGCTGATCCAAACAACTGTACCAAACTTCCAAAGGTCCTAAAGTTTACTGTACTATGGGCTCATCTGAATTTTGGATTCAGTAATATAGCATGTGCGGAACTTTCTTATTTTATTTTCTGTATCTTTACAATAATACAAAGCAGAATTTATACAGACTAGGAGATTAAGGCTGGGCGCTAATCTAGCCTAAGAATTAGGGAAGTTATTCTCCTCATAATTGCTAATTCTAATAAGATAGGAAAGGCTAGGAATTAGCTAATACTAATCTATATTTAATGGACATACAGCTGTCATAAAACTGTACAAAACAAAATCTGTTGATTCTCCTTAATTAGCGCCAATCTTCAACACTCCCCCTCAATCTGGGTGGTAGATATCTATCATACCCAGATTGGACCTGATAGTTTCGTATGTGTGCCTTGAAAGTGCCTTTGTTAGAATGTCTGCTGTTTGTCTGTTTGATGAGATGTGGTTAACACTTATGATCTCATGATCAATTTTCTCCTTAATGAAGTGTTTGTCTATTTCCACATGCTTTGTTCTATCATGGTGAACCGGGTTTTTTGCAATACTTATAGCTGCCTTGTTGTCACAAAGTATTCTCATAGTGTAGTTAGTAGGAATTTTGATCTCATCCAACATTCGTTTGAGCCAAATCCCTTCACAAATTCCTTGTGCCATAGCTCTGAATTCAGCTTCTGCACTACTTCTAGCGACCACAGATTGTTTCTTACTTCTCCATGTTACCAAGTTTCCCCATACAAAGGTGCAATAGCCTGTGGTGGATTTCCTGTCAGATAAACTCCCTGCCCAATCTGAGTCGGTATAAACTTCAATTCCCTGGTTGTGGCTCTTCTGGAAATAGAGCCCGCGGCCAGGTGTACCCTTTAGGTATTGAAGGATTCTATTTAGAGCCTTCATGTGAGTCTCAGTTGGGTTGGACATGTAGCGACTAGCCAAGCTCACAGCAAAACCAATATCTGGTCTAGTGTGAGTTAGATAGATTAGTTTTCCAACTAAGCTTTGGTATCTATCCTTATCAGCAGGTACACTTTCTTCTTCACTTTGTTTCATGGGTTCTACCGGAGTATTGGCAACTTTGCATCCAAGCATCCCTGTTTCTTTGAGTAAATCCAAAGTGTATTTCCTTTGAGAAACACAAATACCATCCCTTGTCCGAGCAATTTCCATTCCTAGAAAGTACTTGAGTTGGCCCAAATCTTTGACTTCAAATTCTTCGGTTAAGATACTCTTGAGGTGGCTGATTTGATCATGATCATCTCCTGTAATAACAATATCATCAACATAGACAATAAATAAGGCTATTCTTCCCTCCGGAGAGTGCTTAACAAACATAGTGTGGTCTGTTTGGCATTGGGCAAAGCCATCTTCCCTGACAACTCTTGTTAGTCTATCAAACCATGCTCTTGGAGATTATTTCAAGCCATAGAGGGATTTATGGAGTTTGCATACCATGTTTGAGGTGTCATGTGATTCAAGCCCGGGAGGTATTTGCATATACACCTCCTCTTCTAGCTCACCGTTTAGGAAGGCATTCTTTATATCTAATTGGTGTAGGGGCCAATCTAGATTTGCTGCCAATGATAATAGGACCCGGACTGAGTTGAGTTTTGCCACAGGTGCAAAGGTCTCTTCATAGTCCACTCCATATGATTGTGTAAATCCCTTTGCAACTAATCGGGCCTTGTACCTGTTTATACTCCCATCAGCATTGTGTTTAACCGAAAAGATCCACTTGCATCCCACTGGTTTCTTCCCTTCAGGTATTGTGGTGATTTCCCATGTGCCATTTTTTACCAGTGCTTGGACTTCTTCAGTTACAGCTGCTGCCCATTCAGGTTTCTGTAGAGCTTCTTGAACATTCCTTGGAATTTCTATGTTGTCAATGGCTGCTACAAATGATCTGTAGTTTTGTGATAATTTTCCATAGGAAACACAATTCTCAATAGGGTGTTGAGTGCAAGTTCTCACCCCTTTTCTTACAGCAATAGGAATATCAATATCAACAGTGTCAAGATTCACAAGGAGTTTAGAGTTTGGGACAACGTTACCTGTAGGGATTTCATTTTCTGGAATCTGGTGAGACTCATGGCTTTGCGGTGGAGCTGTGCTAGGCTCTACTTCCTTCCTCCTTCTTCTTTCATAAGTTTTCCAACTTCCTTCGTGTGTACCTTGATTATGTTGGGTTGTTCCAATTTCATTGTTTTTTCCATTTTCTGCCTCGGCCACTGCTTCAGTTTCTGTTTGATTATGTTGGGTTGTTCCAATTTCATTGTTTTTTCCATTTTCTGCCTCGGCCACTGCTTCAGTTTCTGTTACAACAACCGGTTCAGGTTCTGCTGTCCTTTCAGCTGGGATAGGGGCAGTTTCTGTTTGTTCAAACATCCAAGGTTGGTATTCTAAAGTTTCAATTGGATATGTGTGTACTTGCTCCCCCTGAATGCCAACTTTGGGGTAGTATGGTTGGTTCTCAAAGAAGGTTACATCCATGGTGTGGTAGAATTTTTTGGTGATGGGTGAGTAACATCTGTACCCTTTTTGGTGAGGTGAGTAACCAAGAAAAATGCACTTGATAGATTTGGGGTCAAGTTTACTACGGTGTGGGTTGTGGTTGTGGACGAAGGATGAGCATCCAAAAATCTTTAAGGGAATGGAGGTGAGTATTTTGCTGGTTGGGAAGAAGATTTGGAGTGTGGAGAGGGGGGTCTTGAGGTTAAGGATCCGGGAAGGCATTCTATTTATAAGGTGTGTTGCCGAAAGGACAGCTTCCCCCCAAAACTGGTTCGGGACATTTGTGGCTAACATGATTGATCTAGTTACTTCCAAAATATGTCTATTCTTTCTTTCCGCAACTCCGTTTTGTTGTGGAGTGTCCACACAAGAGCTTTGGTGAACAATGCCAACTTTTTGTAGGTAAGAACTTAGAATCGAATTGTAGTACTCACAACCATTGTCAGTTCTAAGCACTTGGATCTTGTTGTGAAATTGAGTTTGCACCATGTTGTGGAAAACCTCAAAGATCCTTCCTACTTCTGATTTCTCTTTCATTAAAAATACCCAGGTAACACGAGTGTGATCGTCAATGAACGTGACAAACCATCTAGAACCAGTAACATTCTTAATGCGTGATGGTCCCCATACATCACTATGAATTAGGGCGAAAGGTTGGGATGGCTTATAGGGTTGGGGTGGGTATTGGCTACGTGTATGTTTGGACAATTGACAAATTTCACACTGAAAATGCTTCTGATTTTTATTGAATAAAGAAGGAAATAATTTTTCCAGATACATGAAATTTGGGTGGCCTAATCGATAGTGCCATAACATTACAGGATTGTCACTACTTGGAACACTAGCTGCTGCATATGACTGGTTCTTGAGTCCTCTTTCTAATTCTTCAGCTTGAAGTAGGTAGAGTCCAGCACACTCTTTAGCACTGCCAATCGTCTTCCCCGACTCCAAAATCTGAAATTCACACAAGTTAGGAGAAAATTTAGTAACACATTTCAAATCTCTTGTGATTTTGCTAATGGACAGCAAGTTGCAATCAAGTTTTGGCACATATAGAACATATTCTAGTGTAATATTAGGTGACAAAATAATTGATCCTGTACCCATGACCTTAGAATGTGTGCCATCTGCTATTCGGACAGTGCAGTTAAATGGATAAGGAGAATAACTAGTAAACAAATTAAAATTTCCAGTCATGTGATCTGAAGCCCCTGAGTCAACAATCCATGACTTTGTTTTTCCCATGCTAGTATTTAGAGCATGTGAGACATTCCCTCTCTGAGCCACTACAGCCGTACCACCTTTTTCTGTAGAGAGCATGGTTTGTTTGAAGATTTTTTGTAAAGCCTCCATTTGTTCCTTGTTAAATGGAAATGAAGTAGATTTTACCTCAGCTTCTTGGTAGTTAAAAATTGCGTTGCCTCTGCTGTCCCTGCTTTTGAATTGCTTGGCTTCTGGGGGTTTTCCATGTATAACCCAACATATTTCTTGTGTATGGCCTGGTTTCTTGCAGTGATCACACCAGGGACGATTTTTCTTTTGAAATGGCCGAATTTGGTTTCCTCTTGCAGCCATTGCTGAGCTCTCGGTGGGAGGTGTTGAGGTGGCATTTCCCAACATGAGTTTCCTCCTGCTCTCTTCTCTCCTTACTTCTGAAAAGGCTTCCCGAATTTTGGGAAGAGGTTTGGTTCCAAGGATCCTTCCACGGACTTCATCAAGGTCCTTGTTTAGTCCCAATAGGAACATGTAGATTCTGTCCTTCTCCACCAGCTCTTTGAATTTTTTCTTATCCCCTGGACAGTCCCATGTGACTTCTTCATATACATCTAGTTGTTGCCAATGTCTACTAAGTGTATTAAAATACTCAGTAACAGAAGATTCTCCTTGTCGAAGGTTGTGTAGAATGCTTCTTATCTCAAATATGGCAGAGGTATTGTCCACATTTGAATATGTTTCCTTCACAGCATCCCATATCTCCTTTGCCGAATCATAGAACATGAAATTTTCACCAATTTCGTTGGTCATGGTGTTGAGCAGCCATGACATTACTTGGCTATTCTCAAGTTTCCATTTTTGAAGGGTGGCATCTCCTTCTTGGGGACATTTTGTGTCTCCTGTGATGTAGTCTTCTCTCCCTTTTCCTTGAAGGAAGATCTTGACTGATCTTACCCATTGGGTATAGTTTTGACCATTTAATTTATGGCCAGTGATGAGATGACTGAGCCCATCATGTGAACTGGTCGGAAATGATCCAGTTTCCATCTTTGGCTGTTTGTCGGAAGGTTCACCCATTGCTGGCGGCGCTAGGGTTTTCTTAGGGATGGATCAGATCGAGCTCTGATACCATGCGGAACTTTCTTATTTTATTTTCTGTATCTTTACAATAATACAAAGCAGAATTTATACAGACTAGGAGATTAAGGCTGGGCGCTAATCTAGCCTAAGAATTAGGGAAGTTATTCTCCTCATAATTGCTAATTCTAATAAGATAGGAAAGGCTAGGAATTAGCTAATACTAATCTATATTTAATGGACATACAGCTGTCATAAAACTGTACAAAACAAAATCTGTTGATTCTCCTTAATTAGCGCCAATCTTCAACAGCATGCACCAGATATTAGGACAGTTTTTTCCTACAATGTGTCAGAATTTCTTTAGGCTCCTTCTACTGTGTCAATTGGACAAGTCTTGCACCATGCAAGACCTTTTTTAACTCTTAAATAAAAAAAAACTCCACCAAAATTAATGGTACAGTCTATACTATATTTTCCCTCTCTTCTCTGGTACTGTTATGATTTATCTGCTACACATCAAGTCTTTCATCTTCTAAATAAAACTGAACCAAAACTATGCTATGGAAGGGGTTTATAATTATATGATTTCTCTGTTATGATGTTGTTTATTAAAAACAACTAATAGAAAATTACAGAAACTCCATGTTAAAACTAAAATTAGATGTCTATTGCAATCGCATCTCTTGATTATTCCTTAGCTTTTATTTTATTTTATTTACTCATAAAAACACTATAACAATATATTTCCTCTGCAAGATGAATCGTATATTTATTTATTTTATTTCAATCAACAATATTTTGTTTTCATGTCAATGTCTTGAACTCTTTGTTGCACAATCATGGCAAATAGTTCAAATTCAAACTCGTAATCGCACTCTGAAACAGAGATGCTTACAAGATCTGACCGTGAACATGGTCTCTTGGTACTCGACCCCCTTCTTGTTTGAACGGGAAGTGAAGATGAGATGATAAGGGGTAGAAGAAATTGGGTGGTTCCAGTGGGGTTGTTGGGGGTGAGCTGTTATGGTACCAACTATATGCTAAAATGGTGGGTCTTTGGTTGGATCTGTAGCAGTAGTAGGGGAATTGTCATGGTGGTGACAGTATTTGGATGTTGGAGGGAAATATATGTTATAGATGATTCAACATAGCTATAGTGGGACAAACATAATGTACTTTAAAAATGTATGTAGTGGTGAAATTTTTTATCTCATCCAATGTGAGATTCTTAACTCTAAAATTTGAGTTGACCTCTACATAATTCTACAAAACTAATTTGTAAGGTGAAGGATGCCACTATTTATAAATTCTTTTAGAGTTCTATCCATTTCCAATGTGAGACTTGGATTTTTTCCAATACACCATTCACGTCCAACACTATTAAATTTGATGAATGTATATAAATAGTAGATGGTCCGATTGATAGCTCTCATATCATATCAGAATTTAAGTTAGACTTTACACAACTCCAATAAAACCGACTCCATATCATAATTAAATCATACAGTGCAACTACCAAACTCCATTGGAGTAATTAGAGAGCAAACGAACTGAAAAAATGTATTATTAATTCAATTGAATGTAATGTGTTGTTTATATATATGCAACTGACTAACATAATTTGTAACTGCTAACTGAATTAGCTTCAGCTATATTTCCATAGCCCCGTCAAGCTTAGGCAATTGGATATCCATAAGACCAAACTTGTCTAGTAATCTGTTGAAGCGGGCAGGTTGAGGAGATTTGGTGAAAATATCTGCAATTTGCTCCAAGCTTGAAATTGGCTGCAGCTTCATAAATCCATTTTGTAGTTTTTCTCTTAACACATGACAATCAATATTAAGATGCTTTGTTTTTTCATGGAAAACAGGATTTACTCCTATGTGTAATACACTATTACTGTCACAAAACAACACTGAGGTCTTGATACACTACTTTTAGATACGTTGTGTAGGGTTAAACCCAAATTCTAGGACTTTATAAAGTAAACAATTATCTACATTTTTAGGTACAATGTAAATGTCAAAAAATTGTTTTTATTATTTTCATAAATTCATTTGCATTAATTAATTTTTCATCTTATCTCCATGACAATTGTTTATTTTAAAAGTATCATGATCACGCATTTAAAGAAATGAAAACAAAAAAAAAAATTATAAAATAAACGACACTTAGATTTTAAAGGCTATGGCTGAAGTTTGTAAGTGACTTCAGTCTCAAGTTGAAGTCAATAAACTTGGACATCGCATTCACAGAGCTGTAATCGATAAAACGTTTAGTATAAATATCCTGCTATGATTTGCTGAGGTTAATATCAGTTTTCAATTTGCTGGACCTAAAAAAAATGTAATTGTCAAAGGTAGTCCTGTTTACATTTTGTATGTAATTTGATGCTGAATAACGAATGCTAAGTCCAATTTTCCCGCAGCACGCTCAGGTTCCCCACATCAATTAAGAGTTTGTCCTTTTCCCTAACGATACATTATATAATTATATTGGCATGGTATTCATTTGGCATTGGGATTAACTATTTATATGGTTCTGACAATGGATTTGCTACAAATCTCATTTATTGTCCTTTACTTGTTTAAGACATACTAATTAATAGAGCATTGATTTGATTTAGGATAAGATGAGTAGATATGGATCAAGTAGGGCTAATCTTCCAAATAAACACTTTGTCTATTTGATCAACATATTGTTAAGGATAAAATTAAATGGGATTTATTTGGATCTGCGAAACTGACTAAAAGATACATTTTCATTATCAACTTTGGCTTGGTACGGTTACACACCGACAAGGACACCTTTCTTTTGAAACTTCTTACAATAGATACTCTATATGACAAATAAGTTAGTTTTTGTGGTAATAATATAAATCTAAAGATTTTTAATTTTATTTTCTTTCTGTAAATGTAATTGATTGTTGAAATGCAAGGGGGAATTAGTTGTGAGTTGTATTAGATATTTGGTAAGTTTACATTATTAGATTTAGTTTATTTAGATAGTTAAAACTAACTAATATTCTAGTCAGTCTTGGTTGTTTAATTAGTTGTATTGATCAGTTATTTTGCACTTATTAATTATAACTAGACTCTAATATTATATTACGATTATTGATTTAAGTTATTAATAAGAGAAAAATTAATAAAAATAAATTGAATAATGCATAATTAAGAGGGTGAAACAATGTATACATCAAGAAGTGCATAGACTTTTACATAACAAATTAGATACACAACTAACTAACTAGTAAAGCTAATTAACCAACCAACTAAGACTAACTTTAATATTAGTTAGTTAGTTAACAAACTAATTACTCAGTATAATAATATAAACTAACTGAATATCTAATAAATTATAATATTAGTATATTAATATAAAATGAATTACTATAGTATAAAGATAATTTAGAAGGAGGGTTGATTATATGAGAAGATAGGATGTAAGATTAATATATGTGAATACAGACGGCCATCTTAATGTATATTAAGGTCTGGTTCGAATCTAAAAATTAGAGCTCTAAAATCACAAAACCCTAACAGATTCAAGATTCTAATATTTGAAACTGGTAGACTGCAGCCGCTGTCACAAACTTAGTTGTAGAAAATTGACTATTTATTCTAGACTTAAGGTGTAAATATAAAATTTTAGAGTGTTTAATGTACAAAATTAAAGATATCAATGTAATTTTTTAAAGGCTAAAATATATTATTAAAAAAATTAGAACTCTAAAAGTCTTATGCCAATGTTCTCGTAGCACAAGTTAATTGGCCGCCCTATGAATACATGAGTTTTTTTGTTTTTTTTTTTGCAAAAGCAAAAGAGAACATAGAAGAACTAAATTATCTATTCTTAAACAAGCTAATGGATTGCTCCGCCATTTTTAACTTTTAACTTTGATCCAAAACCATGATAGCAATTTAATATGTTCCACAATCTGAACTAAAGTACCACCTTATTGCTTGAAAATACGATAAATGTGCTTTACTACTCTTTCTAAATAGTGTAAATGCAACCTAGCATATAACCTCAATTTTTTGTTTTAATTTCTTGTAGCATTGACATGGTTGAACATGAAAGATGACACAATTATGTAAAACACTTTGGAGGTACTCTTAACCAAGCCACAATATGAAATCACACACTATCAAAAAAGTAGTTTATATTATCTTTACGTTCTAATTCAATTGATAAAATATCGATATTATTTATTTGAACATCGTATCTTAAGTTCGAACTCAAAACTTTATAATTGTGTTTGAATTTTTAATGATATTTATCATGTCGTCTATGAACAAATACAAATTTAATAGTTGAAATTACGTTTGTATTTATTAATTTCACATTAATTATTTATATATATA
>NC_021166.2:12346815-12371336 GCF_000331145.2 Cicer arietinum
AGAAAATTTATATATATATATATATATATATATATATATATATATATATATATATATTTGTGAATGATCATTAATTGAAAAGAAAGAAAATCTACTCTCTACTCTCGACCAAAATAAAAGAAAGAAAATAACATGTATCATAAAAAACTTGGTTGTAAGAGTAATGCAAAACTTTCATAAAAGAATCTCCATAAACATATTAGTATTCGCTGAAGATTCGATGAACAAAATTCTAACCTCAAATAATTACAAAGAGAGCATACTCTATAAAAAGTCAAACTCAGCCCAAAATCTTGCAACACATGCAATTTAATTTCAGTAAAAAAAACATGGCCTCCAAATTAAATGGTGTATGGTATTATTAATTATGTGACAGATTTACATATAAAAATTTTAATTGGTCAAGTGCAAAATTTAAGTAATTAGTCCATGGTTCAAATCTAAACTTTGACAAAATTTTAATGTTTTTTTTTCAATTTAAAGTATATACGTTAAAATAATCTTGATAGACAATTAAAAGTTAAGTTTTATTGTATGTTTTAAAAATCGTAAATGTAGTCTACATTAAATTTTATTTGTGATGTCGTCTCTCCATCCCACAATAATTAATCAATAAACTGAGGATAATAATGTGTAACTAATATATTTTTTATTTATTTTTGTAAAATTTACGATTTCTATATTATTTTGCATTTAAAAATAATCTCAATTTTATATAAATTAAAATCTCATTTTTAAAATTCTGTTTTAAATCTTTAAATTTATTAGGCCAACTTTAATTTTAACCTTCTTTAGATTTTCAAATTATTTGCATCACAATTTTAAATTTAATTCTATGTACTTAAAGCACACGTATTAAGTTCAGTTTACTTTTGTATTAATGAAAATTTAGTTAATTAAAAATTTAAATAAAAAAATTATGTTTATTTAATATCGATGAAAACAAATTTATTACATATAAAATAAATGGGCCGGCCAAAAAGCTCGTAGCCCATATGGGCTGAGCTTGAGTACCATTTTTACAGGCTCCATTTGAGTTGGGTTTTTGACTTGGATAGCTGGTTTTGACACTAAAAATTGGTGTCTGTATGCAAAGTATAGAGTTGAATGATTGAAGAACACGTCTAGAACAATAATTAGAATATCCAGTTTGAATGCGGAGAAAATCCAACAAAAATACAGCTTTATGGTCCCCCTATGCTTCTTGCCCATTTATCTCTGGACCTTTGTTTTAATTTTGTGTCTTTGTTATGTAGTCTAGTTCACAAAATTAAAGGCACTATCCATGTCCATGCGTCACACAGACTTTATATTAGTATAACTTTTTTCATTCTCTCGCTATCTTGACAATTCAATGTATACACTACATACTTTTTTATTTAACACTTTTCTATATTGTGAGTCTCGGAAAATTCATTTTCTCTCGTTGTGTCAATTTTTTTGTAATATATACTCGTGACTTGTCACTTTTCATTTATTATATAATATAGTATCTACAAAAATTGTATATATTACACCAATATTCTCTTAAGGATAAGAACACCAACTACATTTGTCCACAAAGCCAATGCATTAATTCGTACATTAGATTAGAAATTGAAAATCATAACAAAACTTAAACAACAACATTAATTAATGGAGTCAAAGTATAGTACCATAAAAATTATGATCAACGTATATAAGAAGGCTAATGCAAATTTTAATTTGAGGTGTAATAAAGTCTGTAATAGTATTTTGATAAAATTACTAAATTTTTATTTATTTTTTAATAATACAAAATTATTTAATATTAAATTAATATAATCGATTTTGTATAATTTTTTTTTCATTGATAATATAGTCAATTGATTTAATATTTGTTGAAATAATATAAATTTTAGATAAAATTTTATTAGTTTTAGTTTTGAAAATATTAAAATGAATTTTTTTATTAAATATTAAAAAATATTATTATTTTTGAAAACTTAAAACGAATTGTGAGGTTCTGATTTGTTTGTTGCCATTGGATTGTCATAAAACAAATAGGCAGGCACATGGGTAAAAGAAAAAGAAAAAGGTTAACTAAATGGGGCAATGGGTCACTCAGATAAATTTAACTTGGTTTTGTTTGACCTTGAATTAGTGTGATTTCATTTTTGGAGTTAAAATTGATTTTTATTATAAAAAAAAATGATGTTTGATTTTTATCAAGTTGAATTGATTTTGTCCTCGTAATTTATTCTAACTTAGAACTTGTGTTCGTAATTTTTAAATCAAAACATAATTTTTATGTTAAAATTTATTATTCGACTCATTTTTATGTGAATATATTCCAATTTAAATTATTTTATATTAAACTTACTAACTAACTTAAATTTTACAAAAACAATCAAATTAACTTTTATTATAGTAGAACCAAACACGTTTATATTGTAGTAGTGATTATATTGCATGTTTTCAATTGAAGGTCATGTGACACTTGACGCTGTTGAAAAAACAAAAAATGTGACACTCTTGAAATTAAGATTGCCAAAAAATAGTATGCAGGACCACAAGCTTTAGTTATAGGTGGTGCTTGGAGTAGTTAATAGTGAGATTAACTGTTTGCGGACGGTCACGATTGGCTTGTAGTGTGAATGTGAACGTGGCTCATTGTGAACCATCTAATCTTAATGTAACTCTTTTGAGAAAAGTGGAGTGTGTGTGTGTGGCTAACTCACGTGCTTGGCTGCTTGTATTGCATAGAGGTTGGGTCCGATAGGTTGTTGCGTTTAACTCATCATTTTGGCGTAATCATATATTGTGTTTTTAAACCAACCAATATGTCTTGCACATGTCGATAGTGAGATCGAAAATAGAATCATAAGCTTGTTTCGTGAAGTTGAAGTACTCACTATTTTAAGAAAATAATATTTGTTTGGATCTAAGTTCAGTTTTTCACTATTGAAAGAGGCTTGATATAGGAGAGAGAGAGAGGGAGATAAAAGGAAGATAAAGGAGATAGAAGAGAGGAAATAGTAGAGAAAGATAAGTGGGAGAGAATAGATATACATAAGAGAAAGATGAGAGCTTAGAGAGATAAATGAAGAAATGAGGAGAGATAAGAGAGAGAGATGAGGGTGAAAGGGGATAAGAAAAAGACACGAGAGAGTATAGAGAAATTATAAATTTTGTAGTAGAAAATAAAAGAGTATTTTAGGATTTTTGATAGTTTGTACTCTAATTAAAAACTTGTCTCATAGTTTGATGAGAGATAATAATTCTTACTTTTGTTCCCATCTTCTAACTAATATCTTGCTTACTGTATTGTTGTTCAATGATTTAACATAAAATAAATTAACTAGTTAATTTCAAGATTTTAATGAGCATATAATTGTCGTAAAATTTAAAAATAATTGTTCAAATTATTTTATTATAATATATTTTTTTAAACGAATAAATATTGACTATAAAATTAACATTTATGAATGTCTATTTTACTTAAAATTTGACATATACTGATATATTTGTTAAGTTGTTAACATCACATTATTCAATCATCCGATTTATGCTTTGTTCGACAAAATTAATTAATACTTATAGTTTATAGTGATAGTTTATAATTTGTAGTTGTTGAGTTAATTGAATGTTTGATACAATCAGCGGATCAATTAGCCTAAAAATGTAAAATAATATAAAAGAGTAATATTAATTAAAAATAAATTTAATCAATTAATGCTTAAAATATTTTAAATTATTATTTTAAAATTTATATCATATAAATTATTTATAAATAAATTACTTATTTAAATTTTAAAATTATTTATTTAAAATTTTAAAATTATAATAATCAAATTGTAAAAGTAAAAAAGATTTTTAGTTACAATAATAAGAACAAAATAAAAAAAAATGATAAACTATAGATTCATAAACTACTTAAATTAATTTATATAAAAATATTATAAAATATAAACTATAAATTTGTAGATGACTGATATTAAACAAAACTTATGAATTATATACTCGTTTTTTAGCTTTATAAAAAATAGCCTTATTGAATTCATTCTACAAAAATATTGTTTTTTTTATTAATTCACATAATTCATCATTTATTTCAAAAGTCGACGATTTGATCATTCATTTAAATTTTTAAATTAAAAAATGATAATTTGATATATTTTAAATATTGTAACATAATTTCATAATATAGAATCATCTACATACATTAACTATTCATGTGATTAATTAAATTATAAAAAAATAAAAAGTTAAATTTTTATAAAATTTTATTGTGATTATATATGTTAATTATTTTAAATTATCGTTTCATAAGTTATGTTATTAAAAATATGTAACGTTAGTATTTTTTAATTAATAAATTAAAGATAAGAGACAAACATTATTAAATTTTAAAATAATAAAACTGATTTTGTAAATTTATAAAAATATAAACGCAATTAAGTCAAAATAATTAAAATACCCGTCAAATTGCAGAATTAGAAAACCCTTAATTGTGTCGAAATGAGGAAAACATGACGTAATGGGAAGATAAAATGCCTATCAGCTTTAGTGGTAACTGTTACAAAACGCTCAAACGTTTAGACTTGTTGATAGTGCTTTTTTGGTTTGAAGACGGGTTTGACAAAATACTCTCACTTCCTCAATTTTATTGTGAAATCAAACCAGCACATAGTCTTATTCATATTATTTTATGAAATGTTCTTGTCCATATCAACGATCTTATTGTACTTAGTTTCTTGTTGTTGTAGCTTATTTTGACAAAAAAATAAATAAAAAATTTGTTGTAGTTTTTCAATGATTACAAATCATACTATTAATATTACTCCATAATCTCAATTATAAAAAAGTAAACAAATTAAAAATATTAAAATCAATAAACATATATGTTGTTGTAACTTTTTTATTGGAGTATTTGTTTGACACAAAAGGTAAAATTATCTTATTTTAACTAAATTTTTGGATAACTCTTAGATATATATATAAGAAAAAGTGGATACGAGTATTTATTAAAAAAATTATTTTTAAATCTAATTACAAAATAATGTGATTTTAAGTAATTGATTGTTTAGTATTATACTCAACAAAACTCCAATATAAAGGAGTTGTCAGTTTAATTCAAACTCCTAAACGGGCTACTAAATGTGCCCAATCCATTACTACTCATACTAACCACTCATTAGTTGCCAAATTTTAATACTTTCATCACTGAAGTCACGTTTGCATTAAGAATAAATAATTTGAAATTCCTCAAGAAGTTAAATTAATGACATACTAGAAAAATAAGCATGTGAAAATGTGGTTGTATCGATTCACAAAATGAATAAACTTTGAATGATGTTAAAGTAGATCATAAAAGAGGAGTGAAATCCACTACAATTATTTGGTAGCTATAATAAGGGTGTGATATTTTGTCTCGATAAAAGAATACTAAACAATTTGTTCTTTCTTTGATTTTTATGAAACCAAAGAAGATCAAATGAAGAAAACAACTTGGACTTCTTCTCAGATAACAAAGCAATCGCATAATGGATGAAGCCATGAATATTGAATCAATTAATGAGTGAAAAATGCAATGTCATGTCTAATTGTGGTGAGATACAATAGACGACCCACAAGTCGTTTATAAGTTGCAAAGTCGGGGAACAAAGGATCTGAATCATGGTAAACAACGTTAGTCCTTGATGCGAAAAAAACAAAATTTAGAGTAGCCTTTTAATTCCTCAAAAACTTGCATTGAAGTGTCTAGAAATATAACATCATCTACATAGACAATAGAAAATTATTTGCCTTGAGAAAAGCATGGGATAGTAGGAAAGTAGTCAACTTCTCAAATTAATGTTTTCTCACTTGCTTAAACCCATAGAGGGATTTGAGCAACCTATAAATATTGTCTTGTTGGGGAGAGGAATCACCCTAATATGAGGCTTCGTGTAGACAAGTTCATGTGAATCCTTATGTAGGAATGCATTATTGACGTCTAATTGATGGAAGGGCAACCCAATGATAGAAGTCAAAGCAAGTAACATATTTTAAAGTTTAGCAGTTGGAGAGAATGTGTCAAAGTTTAGGCCAAAGGTGAGTGTATGAGAGGTATTAGGATTCCAAATATTTAAATGACTAAATACATTTGCTACATTTTTTATAATAATAAAAAAGGACAACTTTATGAGAAAACCAACATAGAAGTTATAACATAATTTTCAACCTAATTTTTTGCATGTGAAAATTATTATACTCTTTATGGTAGAATATGATAACTCTTTTGAACTATGTTTGTCATCGTAGGCAATGAAAACATAAAATATATTCATTTTAATCATGGTATAGATTGTTGGATTTTGTTGAAATTATAACATTTTAGATCAAGTCCCACATTTCTCAATATAGTAAGGAATATGGCGACTAAGACTATATAGAATAGATTTTAGTTATAATATTCGTTATAAGATGCATCAATTGAAAACACTTTAATCTTGTATCTAACTTTCTTCTTTTATCTTATACTCTTGTCTTAGTGTTATGACTTATAAGATGTAGTTTAAATAGTTGGTTTGGAGATTATGAGTGTACTAAAGTCGTTGGATATATGAAAGAAATATATATGTTGCTCAAATTTTCACATATTGCTATGTCTAATTGATTTTCATGTTTTACACGTTAAATTCTTATGTTTGATTGTATTCTTTATTTCCTTCTCTATATCAGTTTTTCTGAATACCAACAACAAAACTTAAACCAATAATAAAACAAAATATTTAGGCTCATAGTCTTGGTAAAATATATGCTCGAAAGGAAAAGGAAAATGAAGGTGAAAAATAGTTGCGTTTCTTTCACATGACATAGCATCTTTTTTTAGTCTATATCTTTCCAGTGTCCATCCATTCATATCCTTTTCCATTATTTCTTTTTTCTCTCTCCTTTTCTTCTCTTCTTCATGTAGCAGCTACTAACAAAGTTGTCACTTGCCATTGGACAAGTATATTATATATTATTATATATATAAATGTACAATACTTCACTTTTCCACACATTACTCAATTAAATAAATAACTTTGGTGACAGTTTCTTAAATTTTTCATCACTTTCTGGGCTCCATTCTTCAAACTTCATGCATAGTTTTTTATTTGGAGGAAACTTTTCCTTTGACTGTTACTTTATCTGGTTTTTTATTTGATTTTCTGGCACCCTTTTGCTTCACAAGGTTTCCTTCTTAATCTAGTAATGACAATTTTTTACTTCACTTTTTCATTCACATCACCATATTCATCGCTTTTTTCTCTCCCTCTTAAATGAATCTTTTACTATATTTCCTCATTTTTTCAGGTGTTGAAAAAAAATGGGAGGAAGTGCTTTGTTCTTTTTGTAGAATTTAGCAGAGAAAGATAAATACTTTTTGATTTAGTGTTTTATAATGCCAGTTCCACTTGCCCCTTATCCAACTCCACCACCAGCTCCATATACACCACCTCCAACAAATGGTATCTTACCTTTTCTTTTTGTCTGTGCTTGATTTCCTCATTAGTCATCTCATTACTTTATGCTGATGAAACTGGTTTAAGATTTGAATTATTATTTTTTGTCCTTCATTTGGAAAAAGAAGAAAAGAAATCCAATGTCTAGTTTTAATAATAATGGTGTAGAAAGCAAGTCAATAGATAAAAGGAAGACTAGAAAATTCAAATACAGAAGTATACATGTTTGAAATCACAGTAAATTTGACAAAATCACAGTGATGCTATGATTTCATTTAAACTCCAGAGCTTAACTTTTACCAAACTCACGGTGGCACACTATGATTCTGCCAGACACGCTGTCAATTCAAACATGCACTAAGACACTGATTTGAACAAATCTTTTAAGATAGATTGAATGGTACAGAAACATTAACATGTGATAATTTATTTGATACCTAATGTTGTTTGGCTCACAGGTGCACAGAGTCAACTTGTGTGTTCTGGTTGTAGAAACCTTTTAGTTTATCCAGTTGGAGCTACTTCTGTGTGTTGTGCTGTTTGCAATGCTGTCACAGCAGTTCCACCTCCTGGTATGATGCAAGCTTCTTCATAATTCATGCTTTGTATGTTACCTAAATGGTCAATTTGTGATCTTGACCACAATTTTTAGTCAATTGAACATAAAGCAGCTAAACCACAAGCATTTTATGTATGCACAGGCACAGAAATGGCTCAGTTAGTTTGCGGCGGCTGCCATACTTTACTCATGTACATCCGCGGAGCGACAAGTGTGCAATGCTCTTGTTGTCACACAGTCAATCTAGCTTTAGAAGGTATTGAACTGTTTGTTAATAATCTCATGAGCTTTGAAAAATTGTATGTATGTGTAAAATGAGTATGATGGCAGCTTCAAAAATATGTTTCTTTTGTGAATTAAATTGTTGTGTCTCTACTTTGTGGTTTTAAGCATCAAAATGTGTATTTGTGACAGCAAATCAGGTGGCACATGTCAACTGTGGTAACTGCAGGATGCTACTGATGTACCAATATGGAGCAAGATCCGTGAAATGTGCAGTTTGCAATTTTGTTACCTCAGTTGGGGTCAGTATAATAATTATGTTCCTTAATATATAGATATAGATTTAACGGTTGATACATGTCTAAAATGATACTGTGATTTACTGTTAAATGTCATTGCAACTTTGTAGCTCAATACTAAACACAACAAATGGTAAATCGTAACTAAGATTCTTTTAGGGAATTTCATTATGTGCGATGCACTAATTCTCAATACTAGTATATATATCAGAAGAGCACACACATTTCCCTCTTTTTTATACTTTGGAGAGGAACAATATAACTTTTAATTAGTTGCAAAATAAGATATAGTTTTCTTAATCTTAGCTAATTAATAATTTGATAGAATGAAAGAAAATATAAATTATCTGATATAAGAAATGATTTACAATATTGTTGCTGAATGATGATGCAGGCCTCAGCAAGCACCACTGAGCAGAAGTTCAGCACCTAATAATCATACTATAGCAAGGTCATCATTATAGACTCTACAACATTGGTTTTGCTACTTACATATCAATCATTAAGGAATAAAGAGTGCAAATCAGATTGAAAAAAATGTCTTCCACGTGTATAGAGTTATTTTTCCCTTGCGTGATTGTATTAAAATATTTTTGTTAGAATTGGTGTATGAATAACTATTTGTAATGAGATTCCTGAAACTGAGTGCTATGCAAAATCCACATCTTTGGATAAGGTAAAACTTGTTTTCTACCGTAGTTAAATACTATATATAGTAGAATAATATATATTGGACTAAAGTTAAACCCTCCCAAGCACTAAATATGTGGTTGAGAAAACTTTGGCTTGTGTGTGCGTGTGGAGCACCTAACACCATTTATTTCTTTCAGATACTTCCTGCCTTTTGGAAATAGAAAAGGTCCAAGTACGGCCACAAATTTGAATTGTATGTATTCTGCAATCCCACAGATTCATGCAGTCAGTGAGTCAATAGTTGTTAGGTCGAGATTGGACGGTCCAAATTTTAAGTTCAATATTTTAGTTTGAAATTTGGACTGTCTGATCTCAATCCATTTGTCAACGATGTGCTGACTATGTGAATGATTGGATTGCTAACTGCAGGCAATCTAAATCCGTAAAGCCACAAGGTAAATCAATCAAATGGACTGACTCAACAAGATAACATCTCTGTCTAAATCCAAAATCTAAAAAGATATTTCAGAATGAAATTGATTTGAAGATTTTTTCAGCAAGGGAGACTTTATTTACGCTATGGTTTCTTATTGTTGATTTTGACCTGCATGACTAAAACCATGTTAATCAGGAATTGGATATACATTGCAGAATATGACTGTGCTCTTTGCTCATATCCTTTTTTTTTTTTTTTGACTATTAGGTGATAAGTCTTTCTAGATTATTTGTTTTGGTGAAAACTCTTTCTAGACACTATAATTGATTGTGGTTAGAAATTTGGTAGAACTTTTGAAAAAGAAAAGGTCAATAAAATCATGTTAAATTTGATAAATGCTGTGATTCTGTGAACACATTCTGCATGACAGTACATTAACATGATGCAGTTGCAGAAAGCAGACAGGTTCACTGAGGCAACAGCAACATCTTTGTATGAATCACACACAACACAAACACCATTTTTTGGTAGTGAACATAGTTAATGTCTTTTTCAATTTCAACACTTCACAATTTCTGTTTTCAACATGAACCACTAAAATGTTGCAAATATCAATTTATAAGTGATTTAGACAACTGTTACTACATTTTCAATCCTGGTCCTTTGATGTTGCCCCTTGTTTCCCAACAGCCTTGTTTATGTCAGCCTTAACGTTAGGGATCTCCAGAGAATATTTTTGGTTTGAATCATTTTACAAATGTCATGTTCAAATGAAAATCACTTTTTTGTGAGTACTAGGCTGGTGTCATTTCAAGTTAAAAAAGATGTTTGATTGTAACTGTCCCTTGAATTCTAAGTATTTTCCATAACTTGTGCTGCTAACACATTAATAAGCAAGTAAATAATAATATTATCACAACTTATGGCTGTGACTGCTTACCATAAAATACTTAAACCTATGTTTGGTTTTGACAGTGACATTGACATACATTTTTTGGCGTCCCAATATAAACACATCTCAAAAATCAAGAAGCTCCAAATTATAGCAGGAACTAAACACACTGTGATGTGCATTCCACTGTGAATGCAAACACGCATTAATTATCGTTTATTAAAGCTTTTGAGAGGTCTGAAATAAGATTCTAAAGAAACCAAGAAAATTTTCCTTCATTAAAAGTGTATTGGGAAACATTTTTTTTTTCCTTTTGCTTCTACCATGCATTGAACTTTTTCAGACTTGACAACTGGATGAGAATTAAGCATGTTTTGTTTTATTGGGTAGGTAGAGTATCGGACAATTAACAACTGCAATAACTTGGTAGTTAAGATTAGCTTCTTCATGATTTGTTTCACCAATAACAACTGGTTTGAGTTAAAAAGAAAAAAAGAAAAAACTTCCATTTGCATAATCCAATAAGTATCAATCTGTCAATGTTTTCATATGTGAGAGCCCCTTCTTCGCAAACAAGGCTCGTGGGAGTGGGGTCTAGTGTTGTGTTGTACGTTTCACTCCTCAACCACCTTGTTCTGGAGTGACTCTTTATTGATCTAGCATTGGAATGGACCACAGTGGTATATTCTCTGGATCCTGCATTATCTCATCTACTTTATGCAATTATTTTCTTCTTCAGCTTGCCATAGAAAATATTTGATATTATATCATAGAACTCAAATCTTAGAAAATATTGTTATTTAGATCTATTCTTTTTATTTTTATTCAAGACTAGAGTGAGAATGAGTTAAAATTAGGATTATTTTGGTAGAAAAATTAATTAATGAAATAAACAAAGCAATCACTAATTAAGAGAGAAAATCATACTAAAAATTAGATGATTACACTCTCTACTTCTTAATGACAGCCATTTAAAGGTTTTCAGCATAAAGTAAGATATATTTCTATTCTTTTTTTTTTTACCAAAAGATATATTTCTATACTTGGATAAAGTACTCCATTAAAGCATAGACTCCGACACAGACACTTGACACGACACAAACATGTCGACACTATTAATGTATAAAGTATAGGACACGACACGACACCAATACACATATATTTATTTATTATAATTAAATAAAATACTAACATTAATTATAAAAATATTTAAATTTAATATCTTTAATTATCTATCATAGCTTTGACACATCTTTAACCCTCATATGTGCGTATGAGTGTTTAAGGTTTATCAGAACAAAGAAAAAACATGTTCTTTATCAGTCATTTGTCTGAGTTAACGGATAGGTTTCGTACAGGTGTTGGAATTGGCTATTGAGAGATAACTAGACGAAGACTAACTTTCTGCCAAAGTCACGTGAGTTGGGAGGCCTTATCCATAAGTGTGTTTGGTTCAGCATTAACTCAAAATACAGGTGCATCCTCTCCAAATGAATTACAGAATTCCTTTCCACATTTGTAACATGATCCAAACCCGCGCTAAATCTTCTATACTATGCAAGTGATAATAATGCATATGGCAAGATAAATAACACAAAGATTAAACATAAAAACATAGTGGGAAAAAGAGAGTTGTGAAGCACCCAAACAAATATAAACACCAAATATGACACTGACACGTAGACATCGATTATAATTTGAGAAAATAAAAGTGATTGAATATAACCATGTGTGTCAATGTCATACAAGTGTTGAACAATCTCAGAGATTTAGACACGCCTCCAACCTAAAGTGTCGATGCTGCATAGAAAGAGATAAGCAAACAAAACTTGCATTTTCTGCCCAACTTGTCAGATTTTCTACCCTGATTACTCGTCACCCATGGCCAACTCCAAGGCATAGTCATCTCTTTCCTGTGTAAAAAGGCCATATTATCAGGACAACATGAGCAACCACGTTCCCACAAAAAACATAGTCATAAATAACAAAACGTACCACTGGTCCTTTTGCAAAATAACGTCCAAATTGAAGCCAATATACCTGTGTGCATCAAGGATAGCTTATATTCATAACCAAAATTCAGTAACAAATTACATAATAACAACAACGAAAATTTCATTTTAGCCTCAAAAGATCAAGATAGTTTGAGAAAATTTGTGTAAATAAGGAAAATTAGATTCCTAAACCTTTACAATTATTCCTAAATTTGAATGAATCACAATAGCTCATATCATTTGACCAAAATAAGTAATGATCTTTGCAAGCAATTACACGCAACATGGAGAGTTCAAGAATAGCATTTGGAAGTTTCAAACAAGAGGAGAATTAAGGAAAACTGATAAACTTGAAAATCAAATCGGGGAACGATGTGGGTCACAGCCAACATCATGTCACCATTGGCATGATTCATTAGAAGGAAATGAGCTATTACTGAAATTATTATTGACATGAAGAGCATGTGTGTCAAACACTGGCATTGAAGTATAAGTTCTCCCCCTCAATGCCATGGCAACACGGGAAAACCAACCACAATAACATTCAATGGAATAATAACTTCAGCAAATATGATGATTTCATAAGTGTATATTGAGAAACGAGGGAAAAAGCTTGCTAGAAAGCGAAGCATAGCATAACAACAGCACATAGAAGAAACCAAAGAAAACAAGAGTCTTGATTGTTGCAATTGGTGCACGGCCAACAAATATAAAAGAATCATATACGTAAAGACATAATACCACTTACATATCATTTCATAATTAGTGTTTACGATAATGTGACGTTACAGAATGAGATTTTAGATTGATATGATGTATTATGATATTATAAAATATACTAATTCATTCAAAAAGCTCTTTTTATACAAATAATCAAGTCAAGTGCTAGGAAGTCACAAGCAGCCCATTAATACTCTAAGATTACCACCAATGCCTATTTGTCTAAGCAGCTGAGAACCTAGTTTCCCTTAAAAAATATATTTTGATTAAGTCTTGTGAATGGAAAGCAAAATAGGCATTGCGAAAGCTTTGTTCTTTTATGTGGGTCCACCCGGTTGACTTGGGCTAGCTGGAGTCAAGCTGGATGGACTCACTTAAAAGAACAAAGCTGTCGTTTAACAAGGTTTTTAAAAGCACAAAAAGACTACTAAAACTAATTAAACAAGGAAACAAAGCTGAAATAAGGAAATAACTCCCAAGGTTGCTTCATCAATTAGATGACTAATTGATTCCAGTACATGTCCTAAAGATAATGTAAAATATTCTGGAATATTCAAAGGTACAACGAAAATATTATGAGATATTTTGCAGATCGAATTACTAACAAGGTCAAAATTAAACAGTAATCATGAAGCACAAGTTATGATTGCAATCTTGCTTGTTACCTCATCTTCATCTTGAGTTTCTACTTCAAGATCAGAGGATGGGAAACCCACACAAAGAAGTGCATAACCCTGAAATGAAACAAAGATCTCAAATACATGTCCAACTGAGAAATAAGAGACAGTAGAATTGGCAATTATAATGATAATGCAACAAATAAAACGTTTTCCCCCACAGATGTTAACTACTATTAGCAGAAAAGGAATGTTTATAGCAAATGGCACCAAAACATCCATTAGCTGGAAAATATCTTTGTTCTGTTGTAGGTTTATATCTAATCTCCTCATTTGTGTAAGAGCCCTTGAATTGAAACATCGACAAAGAAATCAAAATGTGAACTATACACAAGAGGAATATGCCAGAAAAAATGAGCCAAGTAGCCAAAACTTCTAATTTGAATAAGTAAATCCTTTTTGATTCCCATTCTTCTTTTAATAACTAGAACAAACCAAAAATAACCATGCTTTTATACTTTTGGTTTTTTCAAAAAATTTAAGGGCAAGCGATTCATTGAAGTTAACATTAAAAAAAGGATAAACAGCAGAATACAAACATACAGGAAATAACACCCTATTAATTGAATAGTCGGTATAAGCACAGTAGTTAATTATTATTATAATAATACTAGCAACTTTTATTTTTGGCTTTGAATAATAACTACAAGTTATAAAAATAACAAAGGAAAACAATAACTAAAAGTTCAGTGCATTGGCACTGCGACGGAAAGACACAATTTTCAATGTTCTCTTAATCGCCAAATGAACAAAGTAAACTTATAGACAGATCATACCAATGCATTTAGTATTGACATGTCAAAACTGAAACGAAGTAAATAGTTTCATACCACTACAACCACCACTTTCTCCTCCTCTCCTCTATAGTAACCATGCATAAAGAATATTGGTTATCATCCTCCTCTATGTCTTCTTTTACTCTTCAAAATTAGAAAACAAACGGAAGGAAAAAGAAATCTGATTCTCTTTTTTGGCATCATTGAAGATGGTCGATGAGAAAAGCATCAAATACGAAGTACTCCACCAGATCATCATGCATTGCTACTTAACAAGACAAAAATGACCAATTCAACAAAAAAATATTCATATACATAGTTGAACGTGCCTGCTCTCTCAATTCGGCAGATATCCCAAGTGCTTCTGGCTGTCTAATCTGCCCATTCTTTATACGAACAGCACAGCTAGTACAACAACCTTCCATAAAAAGCATCAAATAGGCAAATAGGATTAGGAAACTAGCAATAGCATAACAAACCAAACAGATATCAATCTAGACGGAAACAGCGGCAGAGAAAACAAGTGTTGAGGTTGCACTGCATGATCTACAAAAGCAAATTGTGATTGTCTAACTTCCCAATATGAAGGAAAATGAAATTTTACACTAGTTTACAATAATCACATTTGCATCTGTACTTCAGTTCATACATGGGAAAAAAATGGAATATATCATTGGTATGTAAAGGGCATTGCCAATAACAGATGGAAAAACGAAACCAAATATGATATGTTCAATGGTTCATAAAATTCTTCCAAAAATCTAATAAAGGATAATACTACTCCCTGCGAAACAAAATATAAGCAAAAATTGGTCAAATAAAGTAGATGTATTTTGTTCAAATTTTGGACTTGGACCAAATACATCAACTTTCTTTGACTCATTTTTTGCTTAAATTTTGTTACTCAGTAGTATATGCGAAGAGAGCTTGAAAGCAATTAACGAAACCCATAAAAAGTTAAAAGAATATTCTCTCTCGATGGTATCGTTAAAATGTCAAATTGGGTGCCATAACACTATGTAGCACTGACAATTCAGATTAAAGGTGTGTCCAATATCCGACACTAATACATTGTCAACACATGTGGTTACATCCAAACATTTTCTACGTGTTGGTATTTTGGTTGATGTCAGTGTCAGTGCTTCATAGTTGTAGCCTCCCATTCGGATAGTTGTATGATGACTTGTACGAAAGTTGAAAAATGAAAACATAATATTCATATTTAAGTCAGTTGAGAAATTGAGGGCATCCAATAGGAAATTGCAATGCAGCTTCAAAACAAGATACCTACCAGAGAAAATCTAATTTTATGAATGTGTATCGGTGAATTTGACTCTACAATTAGATAAGAAATAGGATAATAGTAAGTACCATGCCTGCAGGCAAATGGAAGGGTAATATTCTGGGATTCAGCAGTATGTAATATATACTGATCCTGCATTTCAGAAATAAATAGTAGTCACATTAATATTAATATTTTTTTAAAATAGCATTAACCTTTTGAATCAAATAATAGACAAAAAATCAATACTAATCAAAATGAAGAACAGAGAAAAAAATTAAAGTAGAAAATTTAACAGTATGTTGCTGCGATAGGGAAGGGAACATAACCTCGGGCACGATGAACTCGTGAACAATTCCTCGTTGTCTATCGTGGACTTTGACCTTATGTGTTGGAACACCAACAGCACTCGGAAACCGGTAATCGGATCCGCCAGACACTCCCACCGGTGTTTGGAGTTCCGCCGCGGCAACCGTCGTCTTGCGGAGGGTTTTGGAAGGAAAATATTGTGGCTTCATAAATGGAATGGAACAATTGCCAGGAATTCGAAGAAGGGGGAGCGCCATTTTCTTTTTCTTCTTCTTCAAGTGCTGACACGCATACAGTTTACGGGATAACAAGAGCGAGTTAACACGCGCGCTCTCAACCAACCGTTAGATTCTACTCCAACTGCTCATCGACATGTGTACGATCATCAAAACTCGTCCAAGGCTCTATCTAGCTGATATAAGTATTTTTATAAAACTACACATTTGCCCCTTAATTTTATTTTATTTTTACATTTTGTTGCTTTAATTATTTCTTATTCTGTTTTAGTTTGTTAATTTTACTATCTTTAGTTATTTTTCGCATTTTCATCAAATTATGTATAACTTTATTAACTTTGTCATATGTTAACGTTTGGTGATTAAGATTTTTAACTCACTCATATAATTATTTTTTATTTTGAGAAATATAATAAAATTTATTTTAATTAACTATTTCTAATTTAAATTTATATAAAATATTCAATTTAATAATATCAATATTTTTCTGTTAAATTAAAATTTAAAGATAAGTTATATAAAAATTTTACTTGAGAACAATTCTAAATTAACATTTACACTTTATACAAAAATTCAGTTTTCCTTTTCGTCTTTTTCTTCTCTTAAATATAGTTCTTCTTCTTTTTATTCATTTGAAAATATTGTCTCTCTTCCCAAATTTAAAAATATCTATAGAGTTCTCAAAATCAATCTTAGCGCAAAACATTGACACATGAATTGGTTTTTTTTCTGTTTTGTTTTGTTTAGGTGGGAATTTTTTAAAAGGTTTAATTTCAATGGTGATTTTTGATTTTTAATGTATCTAAGAAATAGTATTAATTGAGAAAATAATCTAAAGCTCATTAAATAATATTTGATTCCATTTAATATAGCATTTTCCCACTCAATCATTAAATTAAGTACTAATGCATCTATTTTTCTTTTAGCATGTTGAATTTTCTCATACTATATAAACCATCATCATTAGTTCCTATCATTATGTTTCTTTTTGTGTAAACTCTAATTTCAATCGCTCTCTAAGCATAGATTTTATATTAATATTGTTGAGTCTGAAATTTTAATCATCAAAAGCTAATGATATATATATATATTTAAAATTTTATTATTATTTTTAATATAAATATAAATATTTAGAATATAATATATATATATATATAAAACTTTTTTACACTAACCATCAATTAAAATTATTTATTTTATTATATTATATTATTCAAATAAGATAAAATCACGTAATTTTACGGTATTTATATTACAACTAAATAGAGTGTAAAACTCTTTTAGTTTTTTTTCTCTCAAAAGTTCATAGAGACATAAAAATTTTGATGTCTCTATTATTTGTATTAATAGAGACTTTATCTTATTAAAACTAGAATTCAGAATTTTGTTTTCTTAAATTTACTTCTTTAGGTCTTGTATTTTTATTTTTATTTAATCAACTAATACAAATGAAAAATTGCAAGAAGCAAGGAATAAAGACATATTAAATAATGATTTTAATTTCTATATTAATTGGTATAATAGTTACGAGTTTTTAATCTCTATTGTATAATTTTAAACAATTTTATTCTTCTACTCAATATTTTAAAACAAAAGAAATATATATATTCCAAAAGTTGGCTATCTAGTTACAAAAGCGACATTTTTAAACAACTCTTAAAGCAAAATAAATATGTATATTTCAAAAGTCCTTTTAAATTAAATGTAAACAAATAATGAGTATTTTTTAAATAAAATTTTCAATGTCAACGGATATAAAATCAATTATTGAGTTAGTCCACCTCTTACAAAATATTTTTGTTAGCGTTATTTGAACTTTGAAGAAATCTAAAACACAATTCATTTAAATTTTCTTTAATAGCAAAAATCAATTTTATAAGTAAATTAAGTGCAATGGCAATAAATAGGTCCATTATCAGTATTTTTATTTGTTAAGAAGAATTTATAGTAAAAAAGTAAAAAAGAATTTATTTGATCAATTAGTAAATGGAAATGAAATAATGGAATAATGGTGATTATAATTTATAATTTTTATATGTAGAGTTGTCTAAATTGGTTTAGTTGGAATGAGTCAATCCTCCAATCCGCTAAAATATAAGGTTTGAGCTTAATTTTTTCATAACTTTTTAGCTCGGTTCGAATAAATTCGCTACCTATTTGGGCTAGTTCATATGAGTACCGGACAGCGAGTTATCCGTATAACTAATTTTAGAAAGAAAAAAAAAAATATATATATATATATATATTATTTTTAATGATAAAATAATCTTTAGTTGATTTTATATTTGTAACAATTAATTTTTTTACTTTCTTAAGTGGACAATCATCCCACACTTTCGAAAATGTGAACATTGTTTAAAAGTCTAAAATTACTTATTTTAGAATCACATTAGAATTATTTAGCATTTTATTTGAATTTGATTTGAGTTTGGAATATGTTAGACAAATTTAAATTCATTTGTTATGCTAAATAATATCTCTAATTTTTGAATAATTTTAATTTATTTTAATTTGTGTATTGTTTGAATAATGTATCGTTTTTAAAATTTTGAATTGAATTTGTGTTAATTGAAAAATTCAAACTTAATTTATGTATAAAAAATTAACCATAATATTTTTTAATTGATCATAAAAAAAAAAACGGACATTTCAATTGATTCATATATAATTTTGTTTAAATGAATATAGAAATTAAAAGAGTTTAAAAAAATTAAAAATATAATAAATAGAAAAATATACAAAATAGCCGCTCAACTCACAATCCATCTAAGACTAGACTAAAATAGTATTTTACAACAAGTGGTATGAGTATAAATAGTATTATTTATAGCTGTCCTATGAACGTGGCAGGCAGTGGACGGAATAACTCGGCATGTTGAACAAGTGGTGCCTCTGTTCCATTCCACGTGGAAGGAATATTTGAGGGATATTTATCTTTTGTGTTGATCCAATCTTCCATTCTCAATAATGGATACATATAAATAGCCATCAAACTAACACCGATTACACACACTATTCGTTAAACACTTGTGATAGAGATAGACAAGCAAACCCAAAGAATATGCAATCTACAAGTACAATGGAGAAGCTGAAAAACACTGCTAGTGCTGCCAAGGAGCACGCCGACATCTATAAAGCCAAAATAGACGAGAAGGTATTCTTTAAAATTATTTAATTAATTTTTAAAATAATAATACATGATATATTTTTAATTTATTTATAATAATAATAATAATACAGACAGAGAAAGCAATGGCAAGAACAGAAGAGGAGAAAGTGATAGCGCATGAGCGTGCAAAGGCTAAAGAAGCTAAAGCAAAGATGGAACTACATGAAGCTAAAGCGAAGCATGCAGCAGAGAAGCTTAGCGCGAAACAGTCACATTATTACGGTGGTCACCATGAAGCTCAACCAGTTGGGTCAATTTCCAAACCTGGAACCACTTTTCCAACTTATCCACCAGGAGGAGGAAACCTTCCACCAAACAACCACATATAATCACATGTATATGTCTTCTCTCTGTGTTTCAATCCAGCTTCCACGTTATAATCCTTCTTGGAATTTCTTTTATATATGTATTTGAGGAGGATGGCAATTCAAATTTTGATTCCTCTAGTATAGTTTCGATCGAGTAGTACCTTATGATATTATTTAATTAAGTATATCCATCTCAAAAAATATTGTAGAACTATGATCTCTAAATGGATTGAAGAATTTATAGTTTTTGAACCTCATATCTCAAATGAGAGCCTTATTCAGGCTTACGGAAATACTCTAAAAATTAGGTTTTGTAAGATTTGAATTTAATTTATATTGAAAATATTAAATTTGAGTCAGATCTATTGTTAATGTTTAATTTGATTTTTATCAAAGTTTGATAAAATTCAAAAATTGGTTTAAAAATTCACTTTGGTATGTTATAAAAGTTTACAATATTCACGATGATATTTTTATTTTTGTAAATAGAAGAATAAATTAAGATATCAATTAATTTAAGTTATATTTTTATGTCTAATATAATTATATCGGGAAATAGATCATATATCAGACTTTATATTTATGGTTTAATTTACGACTAGTTTAGGTTTTTCTAAATAGATAAAGCATAGGTTTTTTAGGAAATCTATTTACTTAAAGATTCGATCATATGCCATGCAAAATCTTTTTAGACTTATAAATTTATCAAATTTTTGAAATTTAACCGTATATTCTACATCAATTGATGTTATATTTAAATATATTATAATAATAAAATTGAAATAAGAAGTTGTTTAAAGTTAAATTTTTAAAATGTCAATTGTTTATATTTAATTCTTTGGTTTTAGAGAAAGATGGTTTAAGTAATTTAGATTTCGATTGAGAAGTTGATTAATAATTGTTTCTTGTTTTATTAATAAATTTTTTTATTAAAATTTATTAACTATTTTAGTTTAATTATTTAATTTATTAATTTATTAGTTTATTTTAAAATATATTTTATTATTAATTTTTAAAATATTAATATAAAATATATTTTTAAATAGACTAACAAGATTTTTAAAAAAATTTATGATCACATATGTGAGATTTAATATTCAAATTTATGAATATTTTTTTATAAGTCAAATTTAGACTTCGCAAATTCTATCTTAATATAATATATTTTTATTTTCAAACATGATATTCAGAATTTCAAAAGTAATTTTTCAGAATATATAATATTATATTATTTTATGTTTCAATTTTATTGTATAATAATATTTCTAAATACATCAAATATTGGTGTATATTAGAGTATGATTTAATACTTATGAAACCGTCTTAAATTAACCATCATATTTTGCCACTATTGTATTGGTTGGGCTAATCCTTCTTTTTGGAGCTGATGTAACAAGATACAATTAGCGGCGAAAAATCAGGTTGAATAATCCTCGTGATCCACCTTAATAAGACGATAAGATTCTAGCGTGTAAGGATGCAATCACCTTATCACCATTAGAGTGGTAACCTCTTCATTCAGATAAGACAAAACTTATTTGTTAGTTGATAAGATTAAAATATTTATAAAAGTCTATCTAGTTAAGAGTCAAGCTACATATCAAACAAAAATCCTCTTAGATTTATCTATTTAAATCAATATAAATAATATTTTATTATTATTAATTATTATATTAAGTTTTAATATTATTGTTAAATTTGAATTTTTAGTAATTTAAGTTTATTAATTTTTTTTAGTTTTATATTTAAATACAGTATTATAAAATAGAATTGAAGTTGGATATTATATTTTGAGTTTGATTCTCAAAACAGTAAATATTTGACATAACAGTAAAATAGATATCTGTACACAATAATATTTTGTGTTCCAGTGTTTAATGGTTGATGTAAAAAATAAACAATTACACTTTATTAGATATGTCTATGTACCGTACAAAATAGTAGAGAGGAGAGAGACATAAGAGATTAGACGGAGAGATAAAGTGTGTGAGAAGATATGGGAGAGATTATATATATAATATTTGATAAGAGACAGAGAGTAAAAAGGAAGAGAGAAAGAGAAGGGAGGGAGATGTGATAGTACAAAGAGATACATATAAAAAAGAGAGAAAGAGACAAAGACAAATGAAGATAAAGACAGAGATGAAATAGTGGAGATGAATAATAATTTTTTTTAGTAGAACATAAAAATGACATTTTGTATTTTTGATAGCATGTCCTTGAAACAAAAAATTGTCTTATGTTAATGAAAAATAAGAATTCCTATTGTTGTCAAGTCTCTAGATTTTTTAGCAAATCAAATACACCCATAAAGTCAAAATTTTTAATTAAAATGTCATGTTAAATATCAAAATATAACTTAATTTTATTAAAATATTACTGATTACTTATTTACATATGTTAAAATAAAATACATTTTTAAGTATGCTATAAATCATATTAGACTTTCATCAAAACTAGACTCAAACATAAAAAGTAAGTAAGTGATTGGCCACAAATCAAACATAAGTCTTTAAATTTTTTTTTTTTTTTTTTAGTGACCAGACTCATAACCTATTTTAAACCCTAAACACCATCAGTGTTGACCACTATAAGTAATATAAAAATTATTAACCTATGACAAAAACAAGGCGAAGTTTTTCGCTATAAATAGATAAAAGTAATTTGTTACAATGGCTAGTTCCTTTTTTAAATTAAAAAAGAGAGTATTTTATTTTATCAATTTTGGGAATTGAAATGAAATATTTAACAAAATTGTTTACAAAAACACCATGAGGACATGTGAAAAATGGTGTAGTCTTCTGTTAATTATTATGTTATTAATTTAAGCTTTTATGTTAATTTATTTTTTTCTAAAAATGTGAAGCCATCAGCGTTGATACACTTACACAAAAACAAAGTATAGTAGTTAAAATTTATCGATACCCAATACCGTTACTCAATAAATTCATCAGTATTCAAGAATTTATCTTAGAAAAGTAGAAAATAATCTTGAATGCCCTTGAATTTTATTGGATACCAATAACTTGGGGACAATAATAATTCAAAATTAGATATTAAAAAATGACATGTACACTATCGCACGCTCGCCCATACACTCACGATTGCTTGCAGATGCAAAAGGAAAATGATCATAAATAATATGTTTGATTAAATGTTGTGTGGATGGATGAGTTGTACGAAAATTCATCTAAATACATCCGATTGATTTGATAAACTAGTATGAATTGGTTCACCAATTTGTAATGGTGGAGAGTACTTCTTTATCATTTAACCATATTTTATACTAAAAAATAAAATAGCATCATTACTATTACTATATTATTGTTTTTGGAGAGTACTATTACTTCATTTTGATTTAGTTTCTTCACATGTTCTAAGAGTTTTTTTCTAAACAAATTTACAAATTTGTTAATGATTTCGTTTCAATTTCCATAATTGATAATAAATAAATAAAGTTGCTCGATTTTTCTATTTTAAACGTGAACTAGCCATCATGACATATAATTTGTCACTATAGTGTTGATGGGTTATTTTATACCTCTATTTTCGAGTCGAGATATCAACAAAGAAAACCATATTAGGCAAGTCTTGTGATCCATCTCAACAAGTCAATAATATGTTGGATAATGGCTGTGGAATGATATAAGAAACTTCTTATCATCATCGATGATGGACATTGTGAGAAAGACAAAAACCACTAAAATAATTTATATAAAGAAGAACATTGTGGAGTTAGTTAAACATTACGTGTTCAAGCTTCTCATCCTACAAAATTTTATTGAGAAATATTCTAATTGTTCTTTTTTAACCATCTTTAATTAGCCATTTTCATCATTTGCTACTGTTGTGTTGACATATTTATAGTTTCTACCTTAGATTTGTATTCCACATTTATTAAGTATTCATTCAAACATGTGTTTCCCCAATGCATTGAGATTGTTGACCATTTGTTGAAACCGCTTTTGTAATTTGTTAATAATTTTACCATTTTCTGTACAAAACAAGTAAAACGGATTTGCCAATCTATCAATTCTAGAACTATTTACTTCACTCTTGCCCTCATTTACAATTTCAAAACATTCCGCATTTTTGTACCATTTTACGATTGAAATCTTTTGAAATTAATGTTGTCCTAAAACGGACACAAAAATATTTTTAGCTTTCCAATCACATTGAACTTTTTTTTTAATCTAAATCTATCTATTTTATTTTTGGTTTATCAATTACAATACTATTTTGAACCATTTGTGGAATATATAGGTCATTTTCAATCAAATATGAAGATAACTAGAATCACTTAATGATGCACCAATAATATGAAATCAAAGATAACATAAAATTCAATTATGAATACAATTCACAATTGTTTGAGATTAATTCAAAACAAATTTTTTGCTCAACAGTTCAAAACTTAAAATTAACACAAAATAAAATTTTTAATGTCATTGATATTTCTATTAGTTAAAAACAAGAACACAAAATTTTGCTCACCAAACACCAAAATATCAAATTGATAATGAACTTAAAAGCATAAATTAAATGAGCTAAGGGAAAG
>NC_021166.2:12371380-12388973 GCF_000331145.2 Cicer arietinum
GGAAAGAGAAAAATACATGATTTATATTTGTTCCTTATCTTTATCATTTGATGTAGAGTACATCAATTCTCATTTATAGAATAAAAATTTCTTCCTTTATTATACTTGTTCCTTATCTTTATCATTTAATATTTTCAAGATTTGTTGGTAATTGTTACAAATTCATACATCAATAGCTTCTTTTTAAACGATCTGAACCATATTTTTTGAAACACCTTCAAAGACAACTTAACCAATATCTTCTAGAAGAAGATACCCCTCCAAATTCTTGCAAGATAATGCCTAGAGAAAATCATTTTATAGACCCCAAAGAAAATCAATATTCAGTACCTCTTGACACAAGCCAATCGATATCCTCTCGATTGCTCATGTTTGAAATGATCACCCAACAAGAGATATCCCATCTCTTGATGTTTTCTGCTCAAAGTTTCACTCGCAAACACAACTTGAATCAGATAAAATATTTTATTTAGAACATAATCTTGTATGCTTTAAACTCTACGAATAACTGAAGATATTATTGATTACAATGAAAGTTTATATCAGTATATAAAGAGACATAAGTTGGTAGACCGAAGTAAAATGCATCATAACTAAAATAACTATTTTGTAACAGTCAAAAACTAAATAGGCAAGTAATGTGAATCGACCTACAAATGATGTGAATTGTATCACACGAGTCTTGAAAGTTCACGATTTCATCCAGCAACAATGTGAATCGATTCACATGTTCACGAGTCAATTCAAAAAACCTTCTAGAACGGTGTGAGTCGATTAACATTATGTGCAAATCAATTACAAGGTATGGAACATCGAGGAATGAGTTCAGGATCTTTATAAACGATTTACAAACCTGTGAGTTTATTTGCGAAGAGAAAAATCACTTAAAAATTATTTTTAATGCATTTCAAAATGTGTTAACATAATGCTACAATGCATGAACTTGAAAGAAATATGAATTTCATATAACTTTTTATAATTGAAATGTATTTTTGAATGATTGAAAAATGAGAATCAACAAAGGTATACACTCACCATCTAACTAAATAAACTTAGTTTCGACATCTATCAAAATACTATGTCTATCATGGAGAACCTTACAATTACTTACCTGCTAAAAACACCGATTTCGATAGCTTTCTCGACTTAAACTGCAACCCGTCCACAACAATTAAGAACAAAAAGATGTCAAAGGGTCACCCCGTCTCATACCTTTCTCAACTACAAATTCATCTATCACACTCTTGTTAACTAGAACTTAAATTGAAGCAGAACATACACAAACTTTCATGAATTCCCTTAAAACCCCACATAATCGAGTTTATACAATATATAATCTAGATACTCATAGCTAAAAGTGTTTCAAGATCAATCTTTCATAATAAATTATTCTCAACACACTAACTGCAAGATTTAAAAAAGATAATAAATTATGATTTTATATTAAAATTTAATTTCAATCTAGTATAAAATATTAAGAGATAAATATTGAATTAGAAATAAAATAAAGTTTATGACGTACCAGAAATAGTAAATAGTTAAATAGAGTTGTTTTTGAAAAATAGAAATAGTTATTAAAATGTGCAATTTGTTAACAATGAATATTTATTCCATTTTTGAATAAGTGGTTATCTATACAATATATAAGAACAGTGTTTAGAAAATCAATCCACAATATCTAAAGAAAGTGTGTTTATTTAAGTTAAAAACCAACCCTAAGAAATAAATAAAGCCGAGTTGGTATAGTTGTAAGTTGTACTTGTAGAGTTATTTGTCTTTACGAAGTAAAAGTTAGGCACTCTTTCTCAGTTTCTCTTCTCCCTCTTTTCTGATTTCCTCTTTCTCTTTTCTTCTTACACATTCACTCAGAAAGAAACTTAAAAAGCAAACTCTCATCTAATCGCATCAATCAATCATCGATAACCAATCCGCATTTTCCGCAATGGATTCCCGCTCAGTTCCACCACCATCAAACATGATGGTGGGACCCACATCTTATACTCCAACTAACTCCTCCATGATCAGCCCTAATTCCTCCACCAACATCATGGCTCCCGCCACCGCACGATTTCCCTTCAACTCGCCGCAAACCTCGGAGCCTTTCTCCGTCACACACGACGGTCCCTCTTCTCCATCCGCCCTTGCTAAGAAGAAGCGTGGCCGGCCTAGGAAATACTCTCCCGACGGTAACATTGCCCTTGGTTTAGCTCCCACACATGTTTCTTCTCCCGTCGCTGCTACCTCCGCTTCCGCCGGTGATTCCGGCGCCGGTGATGCTCCTCCGAAGAAGCATAGGGGTAGACCCCCTGGCTCCGGGAAGAAGCAGTTGGATGCGCTTGGTACTTGTTTGTTATTTCTGTTTTTGTGCTCTCGTTTCTAATTTAAGCGCTTATTTTGAGTAAAACTGATTGTGAGTGTTTTTTTGCTTTTTGTTCTGTGAAGGAGCTGGTGGAACTGGATTTACTCCACACGTAATCTTGGTGGAGTCTGGTGAGGTAATTAGTACATGTTTCTATCTATATATTCAATCTGTTACTTTTATTGATGCTACATTTTTGGTAATTTGAGTCTTTGAATTGAAATAACACATTTAATTAGCATATCTTAGAGTGTGTCATGTTAATAGTTCCTGTTGGAGCCCAAAATTGAATGGAGTAGTTTATATTCCTAAAATTAATGAATAAATAAGAATAAAAATTGCATTGCATGACAAATCTAGAGAGTCACTTGTTGGTAGGTCATCTCTAGTTCCATTGTAAATCCTCAGATAAGTTTATGGCTTATGTTAAAATTATGGGGTTATATTTCCTTTGATTTTTTAGTTAGGGGTATAAAGTTTCAGTTTTCAAGTTTCTTTTTTGTTGTTGTGTTTTTGGACTTCATAAATTGCACTGTTAGTTTTATGTAGATTCATTGTTAATAGTCGGGAACGGAAGGATTTGAGCTGGGGGATGGAGTTATTGCTCTTGCCTCTTCTCTTTGTTATAACTTTTAAAGAAAATCTTGTGATGATTATTTTCTTGTCATTTATTTAAATATATTTTTGGGTTTTTGGGGGCTAATTTCAATGATATTTCTCTGAGTTAATTTTAACGGTGATGATCCTAGAGTGTCAAATCTGCATTGCCCAACTAGTTATACTGCATACATATAGTCCTCAAATTCAGATATTCATTTTACAAGGAATACAAATTTTATTCTTCATGTTGTTCCTTTGAATGTTTTATAGCTTTATAAGCTTGCCTTTATTGCATGTATAATTGATATCAATTTCTTGTTCAGTGCTTTTGTACTCTAGCCCATGCTCTTAATAAGCTATCCATCGTCAAGTTCATCAAATAAATTATGTATGTTGCTGTGAAGTATGAGTTAATTTTGGGTATCTTATTCAATCTATTTGAGAATTTAAGTGTATTTATTTCTTATAGTTTATGTTTTGAGTACTGTGTTTTTGAGCTTAAAATCGACATTATTGCATAGAGTTGCACTCAGAAAAGAAATAAATAATTTATAGCATTCACCTGCATTTTTTGTTTTGGTCGAGCAACTTAGTAGTTGGTTAGGTTTGGTTCTTTTTTGGTTTATGGAATAAAACAGGCAGAAAAAATGGGTATCGAAATATTGGCTGAATTGCTGTTTTGATGTGGATACTATTTAAACCAAAAAATTTAGGGTTCGTTTGTTATAGATTATTTTATTTATTTTGGCTTTAAACTAGTCTTTTAAGTACCTAATAGCAGGGTTAGTCTGGTTTCCAGTTGTTATGATCATTCTCATCAGTATGGTTTTGTTGTTGGCAGGACATTACAGAAAAAGTTATGGCCTTTTTTCAGATAGGGCCTCGGACAGTTTGTATTCTTTCTGCCACCGGTGCAGTCTGCAATGTAACCCTTCGGCAGCCAGGATTATCTGGAAGTATTACAAGATTCGAGGTACTTTTTACATTCTTTGAGAATTTAGTTGATATCTGTTAATTACTTTATCCATTGTAACGTTATCCCTTTGAAAGGTAAACAATTGACATTGTAATTAACAACAACTCATACAGAAGCTACGAATCACTATTTGCTCCAAGCATTTTGTATTTGATTTAGTCTTATTTCTTGCATGCTATATTGTTTGTTGTTGTTACTATTATTATTATGCTTTAAACTTTGCAAGAAAAGACCAACTAGTAGAGATATTGGAGCACACAAATTCAAATTGAGAAATGTAGCATTTTAAGTAAATCCACTTTCGAATGCTGGATGAATAGTGCTATAAACCTTAAACTCATTTAAAAAATTCTGGAGGGATATTTTCTTTATTAGATGAGTGCAACATTACAGTATAAAACAGTTGCCTCAGTCTTTTTCCCTAAACCCTAATAAAAAGTTACCTTAGGTTGTTGACATGTAAGTTTAGAGGCTAAAGTAAAAAAGAAACTCAAATTGTCTTGGCTGTTTATATTACCAAAAGCACTATGAAAAAAACGGTATTTTTAACCCATAAATCAATTGTGGAATGATAGATACTAAGGACCAAATATTGAACGATTAAACTGTTAGGTGAAGGCTCAAAATTGGTTCTATATTTCACATGCTCCCTAACACGAGGGCCCTTAAATCCAGTAGTGTAGGCAATGCAGATATCTACTCTATCTTTGCTGAAATTTAAGCTTCTTCCAAAAGAATGGTGTCAAGGATTAGATTTTGGGAGAGTTGGTTTACCTTCTTGACCTAATGATCAAAGAGCTCAACTTTTGTGGTCAACATTGTTCTATATTACAGTTGAATTTCAGTTCATGATAAAATTGGCCAAGGCATTGTCTATACTTGGTGTCTTGTGTGAGAGGCATGTTATAGAATTATGCTTATGCCATCATTTAATAACTTGAGGCTTTGGGCGAGTGGGTTCTCAACAGTGAAGACAGGTTGATTGTAGATAGGTTTATGGCTTCGTATGTTGCAAGAACTTCCGCTGTATGTACGATATTCCTTACCTTGTAGGTGTTGCCCCTAATTGAACAAACCAACTTTGGAACACAAGAGAATTGACTTTATAGTAAGTGTTCAGATTATATGTTTTACTTATGTCTCAGGTACATGGTGTGTGTTACCCACACTTTCTTTCCGCACCCTTCCAAATCCAACAAATTACCGCAGTTTAATAACGATATATAAAAGTTGCTAAAAATATTGGTGGGGTTTCTTTTAGAAAGGAATTAAATTCAACAGCATCTTTTATTTTTCTGTATGTTTAAACACCTGTGGTTAAGCGTATAATTAAATATCAATGTCTCTAGATTTAATTCTCTTCACAAGACGTCATTTTGCACCGCAGGGGAAATTCGAGATTGTATCGTTATCAGGTTCGTTGAGGCTATCTGAAAATAATGCTGAACATAACAGAACAAGCAGTTTATACGCTTCCCTTGCGGGGTCTGATGGACGAGTTTTTGGTGGTGCAGTTGCTGGAACGCTAACTGCAGCGTCAACTGTTCAGGTATTGGTCTCAATTGGTCTATAAAATTGTGTCAATTGGTAACAATTGACTTGCCATAAAATTTACCTGTATATATTTTTCTCATAGAACATAGTGTACATAAGTTTTTGTATCTATTGGGGAGTCTTTTATGCATGTAGGACAGAATGACCAAAATTTAAATACTCTACTTTTGTGACATTTTCCAATCATTAATAGGTCATTGTGGGTAGCTTTATTTTGGATCGGAAAAAGTCAAGCTCAAGTATGCTGAAATCTGGGCCTTCTTCAGAACCAACATCCCAAATGTTGCACTTTGGGGCACCTACGACACCAACTAGTCCTACTTCTCAAGGGCCTTCTACCGAGTCCTCGGAGGAAAATGATCATAATAGTAATTTTAGTAGGGGGCCTGGACTCTACAATAATGCCAATCAGCCTGTTCATCACAATATGCAGCAGATGTATCACCATCCACTATGGGCTGGCCAAACTCATCAGTGAAGAAGATTTGACTTCGGATTAACAGTGCAGAATCAGGGTATTTGTTGTATGATTATTCAAAGTGTAGTGTCTAGAGGATAAGTCTAAAATGGTACATGCATTATTAAGGACTGAGTTTAGAACAGTCTATATTAAGGTTTAAGTTAATCTCTCCATCATTCAGCCAATTAGAATTTTTTGTTCATGTATCTTATAATTATGTGTAATTGTAGTGATTCTAATGATGCTAGCCATGGATATGCTCTCAGCATTACCCAAATTCTATCATTTTGGAGTTTGTTGTCTGTGCTCAGCGAAATAGCGAAATCAGTTATGTGCTTTTACCCATTCATTCATCATGCTTTATTTATTTTATTTTATTTTATTTTATTCTTGAGTTTACTACGAATTTGGTGCCTCATGCATTCATCAACGTTGTGTTCCTCATAATAACTTGCACATTCTTACTCTTGAATCATTAAAAGAATTACTTAATAGTTTGCGCCATCTTGACAAATTTTTCAAACAACTTTCAAAAATTTATAAAGCAAGTTGAGTTGTGAAAGACATGAGGTGTTGAAGCTTGCGTGTAGAAATAGAGCTTATGCACCATAAAGCCCAAAGCATAGTTACACATTCACCCAGCGCCACTGCCATGAAAATCGCAACTGCTCTTGCAAGAGGTTAGAAAATGAGTTTGTGATTACCACAATCAAACTAATGTAATACTACATGCCATCAATAATTAATTTTATACCTTTTTAAATAAATTACTTTAAATATATTGTTAAATTAATTAATGGTGTAAAAATATGGTTTAGTCTCAGTTATTTTCAGCTGAGTTGTTGAAACAGATTTGTTTTTTGGGTGATGGACTCATTGACTGTAAGACATGTAGGAATGGCAATCAAAGTTGTGGTTGGTATGTAAAGGAAAACAGATCTCTAGGAATTTTTCACACAAAAAAAATGTAGTCAACTGATAGGCTTTTGATGTTGGCCAGGAAGCGAATGGGCTGCCGGGCTCAGTTATTTATGGTCGTTGGATAAGTGAATGGGCTTTTGATGCCAACTTATAGGCTTTCAAACACGTTTTCGACACACAAAAAAAAAAAAAAAAGAGTACACATTTTATGTTTATGTTCAACTTTCAAATTCACCAATAATGTATTTCCCTATAAAAAAAAACTAACATATTTGATCCACATAATGAAAATTCTAATAACTTGTTCGAGCTTTCAAGAGTAACAATTTGCTTAATAAAAATAAAATATATTTAATGAAACGTATATTTATTATATTAATAATATTGTTAAATATGTTTTTATTCTTGTAAAGGAAAGAATCTAGATTTTAGTGTTTGTAAAAATATTTCATTGGTTTTTGTTCCTTCGAATATGAGAATTTGTTTTTGTTCTCTGAAAATGAACATTTTTTTTGTTCTTGAAAAAATATTTTTTCTTTCATTCCTAAGAGTTTGATAAGTTGAAAACATTTTCATGGTCACCGATATTCATTCGAAGGAAAAGTTTTTGCATTGTTACATGCTAACGTGATATTAGATGTTAATAAATGTTGCATGAGAATAAACCACAAATACCACTTTTAGATTTTGGATGGATCAAAATTAATTGTTCATTTTACATGAATCTAAACAATATTTCAGAATGGGAGTCCAATAACGCGGGAGAACAATACGTCTAATACTCCAAGATCACAAAAGACATTGACGCCACATCTCTATTCAAAATTGTAAGACGATGGATATATGAGTCACCTATATCTTATATATTCAACATTTAACTCATTCATAATAAAAATTAACTACTCATATTTAAATCTAACAATTCCACCTTAAAAAATATATTATTTATTTAAGAGTTCGTGATTAAGAAAATCAATGGAATAAAAAAAAACTTATCAAATAAATTTTAATATAATTTATAGATAAATTTTTAGATACCTATGAATTTGATTGGGTACTGATAACCTAAAGCAAAATCAACTTAAAACTTAAATTATTTTCAAATTAATTAAATATAAAATAATGACGGATTTTGCATGATTGATTGTTGGGAACATACATAACTAAACTCTAAGATATGAGTGTGTTGACCAAAACTCATATTTCCCTAACAGCTATGTCAAAATTAATCCCTTCTTGAGTTTTTTTCTCCCTGATTCTCTCATCATATGTATTTTTTATATGATAAATGTTTGTACGGAAGTATATGTTAATGTTATGTAGATGGGAATATAACTCTCAATTGTTTGTTACTTTTTAGAAAGTGTCGAGAGTAATAACGAAAAAAATAATTTAAAATTAACAGATTGAACATTATCTCAACTCAAACTTTTAAGATATTTAAAATGTGACTCATATAACATATTTATCCAATATTTAATGTATTTATAGTCAAAGTAAGAGTATTACTCACAATTTAATCCAACAATTTCTCAACTATATTTGTCATTTTTTTCCTTTTGTCTTTTTCTACCATGGTAAACAAGAGAATACTAGAGTATCTAAATACGATTGTTTAGTATGTGGTTTGTCTTCGATCTCTATGCCGGATTATTAGGTTGGTGATAAAAGGATTTGGAAAATAAAAGAAATTAATGGTTTATAAACTTTCTCATGATCCTCTACCAAATCTTATTCGTCGAGGTGTGGAATTCATTGGTATTTATTTCTTTCGATCGTCCTTCTCTAGGTATATTATTAAAACATGCACAAGCAAAAGAAGCTCATTTTCTTCCAATAACCAATGCATAGAGCTAAAGGTTAAAAATGTTGAAGATGCCAAAGGCTGATTAGTGATACATTAACCAAGCAGACATCATCACATGCTCATTTCACAATTCCAAGAACTAAAGATATTGGCATCAAATTCATCATCAAATGTCCACACACACACAAAAGGAATTATTATCAAGTGGCTTTAAAATCAAGGTGCAGATTCCGTAGACTTATATTAGAGGTACACAAAACAAAAGGATTATCTTTTTCTGTCTCCTTCCCTATCTACACTCACAAAATGTGTTTCAATCCTCTAAAAAAATAGTTACATTTAAAGAGATAAAATTTATCGTTTTAAATCTAATAGTTGTTACAACTATAACTCGATACGACGACATTAAAAGATTTAAATTCTTAAAAATTATAACATTAAAGATGTATGTAAATTGACTTATTTGATTTTGTTTAAAAATACAAATATTTACGAAATTGTTTTAGAAAATATATAAAAACAACTTATAGGATGATGTTATAAGTTATTTTCAATTAATTTTTATAAATTATTTTGGATAATATACGAAAACAATTTATATATTATATAAAAATAATTTGATATTATTTAATTTTATATTATAAAAATAATTTATACATAAAAATTTATGCTATAAAAGTTTAAACTATAAATTGTTAAATAAGTTATTTATTCAAACAGATTAATTCGTAGGATATAATAAAGCGCCATTACTGCATGTTTAGTGCACCTTCACTACTATGTGCAAGGCTAGCATTTCATTAAAAACGGAAGGTACTTTAATTAATTTGTATAATATCATATTAAGTGGAGAATATTTAAAAGAATAAAAGTCAGTGACATTACATCTTTACAATATTTAAATCCTGGCCGCGCCGGAAACCTAAGCTACCTATAATCGAAGGTACACTTATTTATCATTTTGATAGCTTCACATGTCACGCGTCTCATTAACCCCACAAGCAACTGGAAAACGAGGTCATCACTAGGAAGACCAATGCGATTCCGAACTAATAAAAAAGGACTTGGGTTTATTAAATCCACATATTAACTTGTGAAACTACTAGTAACCTAGGATAACCGAATTTTATCATTGAGGCTTATATATTTTAGACAAGTGATTTAATGGACTAGTATAATGTAAAATCTACGGTGCATATGTATTTAAAAATTATATAAAATTTTAATAATATTTTTAAAAAATTAAATTGCATGATTCTTATTTTTTTACAATTCAAATAGTAATTTGATTGACGTCGACTTGATTATATTTTAAGATAATATAGTTTCTTTTTTTATTCTTATGTCTCAAACGTAAGAATAAAAAAAACTGTAAACTTCTAATTCCATAAAACAACACATGTCACTGTTGAAATTTTAACAAATTTCAAAGACAATTTCATGGCGGCATCGATCAAAATGGTGCAACTGTGATAATTAAGCAAAACAAACTTTCTCTAAATCTAATCTTCACAATTGTTTCATTAGACAATAATATGTAAAGGCTCCAAACATACGTGTTTACACAAATGAAAGCAACTTGGATCTTTATGAGGGTGAGAGGAGAGAGACGGATTGATGATGAAAGAATGTGGATCCTCTCGTCAGTCTCTCTCCATTATTTTATATATCAATTTGAGCCTCCCAACAAATTACCTATGTACCATGCCCAACTTTGATTTATGAGAAAGTGTATCAGAAAAACTCAACTCTCATATTAAAAAAGAGATAAGACTTCAAAAAATTTTATACACATTGATTTTTGTAAGACAATTTTGTAAGGAGGGATGAATTAAACACAATATAAAAATTTAATATTGAAAATAAGTTCTAAAAGACATTTATAAAGAGTTTCATTTTAAATAAAAAAATATTTATATGATCACACATTTTAGACACAACGTTTGAACGCACATAAAAATATATTATTTAATTATTTGAAAAATACTTATTATTTAATATTTATTGATTTGGATCCATTTGCTACAAATAATTTTTGTTTCAAACAATAAGATGAAAAAATATTGTTAATAGAAAATTAATGAAAAAAACTTGTGTAATAAAAATTGTGAAAGAAAAAGTAAAAGTAAAAAAAAAAAATTATTCTAATTAATAAGAAAATGTATTTCATAAACAAATTAACGGTCAAAAAAACTAATGGTCATAACTTAAAAAAAACTAACAGTCATAAGTTAAAAAAAAAAAGTTAAACATATTGGCTGGTGAAAATATTTAGCAACCATTGGATGGGCTCTACATATCGATGAGTTAAATATAATATGAAAACAACTCTTATATTTAAACACCCTTAATTTTCATACAACTCTTTCAATTTATCTCTATCAGTCTCTTCCTATCATATCATCAATATATCACAATTATCACATTACTTTCTCTATTTCTCTCTCAACATGTCTAAAATGTGTTTGGGTCTACATCAAGTATTTTTCATTAGTAATATAGATCAGGGTAAAATCCCCACCATAGGGCATTGATACATGACTCCTCTTTTTATCTAAATCAGATCATATACGTTTTACCAAAAGAGTACTAGCTAGGTACTCCTTAATAGCCACTGGTACTCAAAACTGGACTTAGATCCAATTCATCATCAGAGAATCTATGGCTTTTCATTGTTACACTAAGGCCATAAATTAAACAGAAAATGATATATACGTATTGATGTTGACCAGCGCTGGAGAAGGCAATTTTGACTTTTTACATGGCCAGAAACTCACAAGTATATACGAAAAATATAAATTAAACAATAAGAAAGTACGGTTTACAAAACAAACTAATTAAAACAATAATGTTTAGGTTTTTCATTTCTATGTTTTGGTTTTCATTAAAAATAAAAATTTGACTCATGGTTTTCATTAAATGTATAATATGCAGTAGAAAGCTTTTGTTCACATACGATAACAAATCTCGTTAAAAAAAAAAGTAAGATAATCAATAACTAGTATATTCAACAAGAAAATAAGGCCATCTTCTCTACGTAACAAGATTTTCCCCATATCTATTGTCTATATTCTATTTTCTTAATTAGTTAACGCCGTAAAGGAACACCTTTAATATATCTATTCTGAATACCTGAGTTTATGTTATGTATGCATACTATAATAATATACTCTATTAGATACATACATTTTATACACGACGGAAAGTTGTGTTAACAAGCTGGCATAAATTTAACAAGAATTTTTTGGGTGATCACTATAAACTTACAAGACTATAAACTTTCTGGCACAACTCGTTAGTGTATTTGGTTGGAAAATAATGATATTATTTTTAATGAAAGGCGGCCAATGTTTTTTTTATAAACAAAATTATTAATAAGAGTACGAGGTACTATAAATCCATTACATAATCAAGAAATCACAGGAAATATGCGCATGCTACTAAATGATTGATACACCAATACAAAATTAAAATGTAACCAATGTATTAGGAATAATTGAGAGAGTTAAAAATGTATCTTGGTCTTAATTCATTAGTAGCGAAAAACAGAGTTAAAATTTTGTTTTTTGGGACTGGTGGCATACCGTATTGTGTTGCTTACAATATCCATATGACTGAAAAAATATTGTAATAGATTTTAAATTTGTATTTACAATAAATTACTTTTGTTTATAAAAATATATATATCATTTATCGCCTCACACACTCATCGCTGTATTAAACAAAAACAAAGCAAAACATATGAAAAAAAAAAGCACGGAAATAAAGGTGGTAAAGTTATTATTATCATGTGTTACGACTCGCAAGTTATAATTGTTTCATGTCTAACGACAAACCAGCTTCTTGAAACATGTATAAGAGAAATAATGAAACGAATAACGAAGACAAACTAAATATATATATAGTCATATATCTTCCATAAAATAATATAACAATATTAAAAAGACTAATAAAAGCAGAATCCGAAAGTTGAAATAAAAAAAACCAATGAGACACTAAATTGAAGTACCAATTGTACGAACTAGAAGAAGAAAGTACACATTAATATAACATGACTTGATTCAAACGCACTAAGAATAATCACCACCATATCCATGAATTAACACTGACCTTATAAATAATTTGGAATTCAATTCAATGATCATCTCAAAAGCATTCGATCCATCAAAAAGGTGGACGTGAAGCTGAATTGTTGTTTCCCGCCCAACCACCATCAACTGGCATCTGAACATTCTGCATATTCAATGGCAAATTGAAAAACGGCAAACCAGAAGAAGGATCAGGAAAAGCATTATTCACAACTCCACCACCACCACCACCACCACCACCACCAGAGCCTTGAGAACCTCCTCCAGCCGCCGCCTGCATCTGAATCTGTTCTTCTTCCTCCAAAGGCAACCTCTCATAAGCAACATTAGTAAACGAAGCAGCAATCACAATCACCGGTCCCGCCGCCGTAAGTTCACCAACCACACTCCCTCCGACCACCTGTCCTTGACCTCCGGCAAGGTAAATTGTCAAACTAGTTGCTCCCGGAGGAGCCGGCGGAGGCAGAAAAGATCCAGAAAGGGACAGTATCTCGAATCTCCCATGAAGCGTAACAACAGCACCAGCCGCCGCCGGCTGTCGGAGAGTGACATTAGTAACAGTTCCACTTCCGCTTAAAACACAGATCCCACGCTGACGACGGCGAGCGTAGTTAGTTACGCATTCAAAAACATCGGAACCGCTGGCAACTTCTAGAATATGAGCCCTCAGTGTGTTGGCGCTCTCTCTTGTGATGATCACCGGAGGTTTCGCCTTGTTTTTCGAGCCTGGTGGTCTGCCACGTGGACGACGTCCTACCACGTCACCAGGTCCTGCCGCCGAACCTAGCTCCAAGCCTTGGCTTCGCTCGTCTTCGTCGTTTGACGAAAAAGGACCACCACCACCAGCACCACCACGATTCGATTCTTGTTCAGAATCGTGATGGTTGTGGTGATGTTGTTGTTGAAGGTGCAAGTCTTGTTGCTGTCTTTGAAGGTTTTGCATAAAGCGAGATGCACTTCCTAAATCCAAACCAGCCATAGACACATCAAACAAATAGAGAGAGAAATTGATTTATATAAAAATTAAAATTAAAAAACAAAGTTTTTTTTTTATATTAAAAGATGAAAACAGAAAACTAGGAAAATAATTTTTATTACTATAGAGAAAGAAATAGTATTGTTAATTGTAAATAAATATGAATATGATATAGATCGAACACTGTTTGTTTGTTCACCCTTGTTTTGTTTATTGGTGTGAGTGAGTGTGTAGTAGATATATAGAAAATAAAAAAGAATTGGTAAAAGATGTGAAATATTTAGATATTGTTGAAGGTGGTGGAATAGAAAAACATTTTGGGTTGGATTGAAAAAAAGACAGAGGAGCGGTGAAATAGAAATGGAGTGAAGAGAAAGAAAAGGGAAGAAGAAGAATGGGAGAGAGAGAGAAATGAGGTTGAAGGAGACAAAGAACTCAAAAACAAGTCATTTGTTTGGACAACCTAAAGTTTATATAAAATAAGAAGAAATGGTTGGAGAAATCTTTTTAATTCGCTTTCTTACTCCAATGTCTTAGTCACTTCCATTCACGCACCGTGACAACACGCGTTCTTATATTCATTTTTTAAATTAACTTTTCTATGGGCATTATTACATCCCTTTCGTGTATTAAATATCACAATTCTACTTTACTATTAAAAAAATAGTGTATATTGATATTATTAATATTTTTTTAATGATATTTTTAATTTATTAACATAAATATTATTATAATATCAATTAAAATTACTTAAATTGACAGTTTTTCAAAATTCATTTATTAAATTTTAATACTAATAATTAAAATTAAAGATTTAATTTTAATTAAAATTATAATAAAAACATCATTTTCAAATAGACTTAAAAAATTAAATTTAAAAAATAGTCAAACTAATTCATAGATAACATATTATTTAACTATTAATAATTTAATTCGATAATATCAAAATATATTAATTTTTAAATATACCATAAAAGTCTCCAATATATTTGTTTAATTTTCAAAGATAAAGTATAAAATATTGTTTAGGATTATTTTAATTTTTTACAAAAGGTTATTTAATTAAAAACAATATGAATTAAATAGTACTTTAAAAAAATTATTAAGTATTCTTATAAATTTTGGAATTTTTTTTGGTCAAAGGTAAATTTAAGATTCTATATGTTCCTTTTTAATTATTGTTTTATCTAAGAATTTGTTTTTATTTAATTGTTATTTTTGAAATTCAATGCAACAATTTTTTTGTAGATGAGATGGTAAATATCATAAAAATTTACACGCAATTTTGAGGTTTCAAGTTCAAACTCATAATATAATATACAACTTAACAATATCGATATTTTTTAATTTGAATTAGACCTTAATGACAGTGTTAATTATTATTTTATTAAAACATTTTATATTTTATAATAAGTGTCTTATTTGAATTGTTGATTATTTTTTTAAAAATAATTTTATTCATTAAAATATATTTAATAAAAGTAATTAGTGGTGTAGTTAAATAAGTTGAGACGACCCAATAATAAGAGCATATTTATATAAAAAAAGTATTTAATATTTAATTTATAATATAAAGACACAAATAGTATAAGATAAGTATTGTTTGGGGATATTTATACTTCTTTATATCTTAATTTTTGTAAAATACTAAAAAATGAATTCTCATTCTAGAATTCTCGAATGGAGGAAGTATTAATGTTTGGAGTTATTTATACTTTTTTTGTTGACAAAAGGCCATTTATACTAACTATTATTTTTAATATTTTTTTTATTAAGCATTCTCATAAATTTAGTATTCTATCCATTCCTTTTGAATTAATGATTTTGAATGTGAATATAATTTTTTTTATTTAATTGTATTTTTAAAATTTAATATAAGATTAATTATTATATATTCATCTCAGAATGAGTGTCATTTTAAAACATAAAAATTTCAAAATAAATGTTAATTTTAATTTTTAATATAAGTTTGATTTTTTTTCTTCATGTGTTGACTATCTCATTAATATTATATACATTATTCCCAAATTATTATATTATAATTTTTATTTATAATAATGAAAAATACACTAATTATTAAAATATATAATTTAATAAAATTATAACTCTATCTGTTTTACTTATTGTCGTGTCTTTTTTGACCAAATATTTTGTCATATCTAAATACGTGTCAAATGAATAAAAACAGTAAGGCGAAAGAGAGAGTGATTTTTTAATGATACTCTTAATTACTTATTGTAGATATATAAATAAGTGAATAATACTATAAATCTGTTTCTTTTAAAGTTATTTATACGTATCAACAAAATTATTAAATTTAGCTACTTATGATAATTTTTTTTTTATCCATATAGCATTATTAACTATTTATCATTTCAATTCATTTATTTTTGTCTCTGCATTAAATAGTTAAGGATAATTCTGCCCAATAATAGTTAATACTATTTTGAACATTAAAATTACATATTAAAAATAACAACATTTCTAAAATGACACTTAATTTAAAAGAAACGGAGATAATAGTTACGACTTATTTTTTTTTAAAATTGAATATAAAAAAATTTATTTATTTTAATTGTGTGTTTACAAAATTTTAAGAGTACAATTAGAGATTAGTTTTGATACAAAGTCACTGTAAATTTTTACTCTAATCTCACCCAATCATAAAACATAATTTTAATGATTATGAAAGTAGATTTGATTAAAGTTAATTTAATATTTTAAATCACCCAACTATTATAATTTTTTTATAGTGTAAAAAATATTTATGCTGCTTTTATATATATATATATATATATATATATATATATTTTATCATTTACACCGCTAGTGTATATCAAATAAAATTTATGTCATTGAATGCAATATTAAAAGAGTTTACTTTTATTTATTTACTTATTTATTTAATAAGGTTATTTATTCAGATTTTGACAAAGGTCTATTAGATAGTATATTTTAATTCCTTTTATATTTAATATTTTTTACAATAATTTTTTATTATTTAATGCTAAATGACATTTATTAACTGCATTTGACAATGCTTAATTGTGAAAAAAAACATATTTTGCAAAAGGATTATAAAACTATTAAAAAAATGATGTTATTCCAACTCCTAATTAATAAGTCAAAAGATTTATATTTACTCTTAATTTTCATTTTTCTCTTAAAAACTCCATTTTTTTTCTTCATATTTTCCTTATTATATTTATTAATTATTATTTTCAACTATTTTTTTCTTTAAGCTAAAAGTACATTAAACAAAATTGAGGGACATAGATCTTACTGAGAAAAAAAGGAAGACAAAAATTAAAGTGAGAAATTGATTTTTGATTATGTGCATTGATTATTCGTTAATTTGAATGATTTTTTTTTTATTTAATGAAAAATGTAATTTATTAACTGTATTTTTTGTTATTAAATTTACAGACTATGATTGACAATGCTTAAATTGTGAAGAAAATAGATTTTGTAATAGCACTATAAAGATATGAAATTTTCCCACCCATAATAATACAAAATATTTATTATTTACTTAATTTCAATGTTCATTTTTGTCTTAAAACCTCAAAAATAAATTTATATATTTTTTCAATATTTAGCCAATTACAACATATAATACTTAATTTGTTTGTATGAAAGTATATCTAATTAATAGCAACTATTATGGTAAATAATCCTATATGATACTTTTTAATATTAACCAGCTAAGTGGTGAGAATTTTTTTTATAAATAAAAATAATATTAAAGAGAGTAAAAGTGGCAATCCAATTCATATAATGGTTTTGTTTAAAATTTTAAAAAAAATGATTTTTATAGTATTTTATATTTTTGTTATAATATTTTAAATATAT
>NC_021166.2:12389344-12399330 GCF_000331145.2 Cicer arietinum
TAATATTTTATATATATATATATATATATATATATATATATATATAAAATAAAGCTTCGAATCAAAAATTGATTTGAATAATTTATCTTAAAATATCATTTTAAGTATTTAATTTGTTTACTATGAATTTGTTTGGATGATAAAATTTCAAAAATATTTAAAATGAAAAACTATTTTGAGAAGTTCTTCTTAAATATATAGTATCTTTGGAAGATTTAAAAAAAATTATTTTTATCATGTTAAAATATTTAATAATGAATATTTAAGTTATTGAATATCAAAATGTTATTTTTTAATTGATAATAAATAAATTTAAAATAACTTTTACTATTTTTAAGTAAGTTATAATCAAAAATTTAAAAAAATATGAAGTCAAAATCATTCTTTTTAAATCGTAAACAAACAAATTCAGAAAAACAAAATTCAGATTTAACATAGTAATAGAAAATCTCTAAGCACCTTCTACAAAAAATTGTAGAACTTCCTTTAAATTATATACTCAAAAGTTGTACAAAATTATACACCAAACTTTGTCAATTATATATTGTTACAACATGGGACACAAACCAAATATTCAATCCCACGTGAGTTTGATTAACCTCAAAAAACATAGTTCTAATCTAACAAATGACAGTTGTAAAATATCTTTTAATACATTATTATTAATACTAATTTTTCATTTTCCAATTTTTAAAATATATTTCCTATTTTTAATGAATTCTTTATTATTTAATAAAAAAGAACACTTATCACTACCAAGAAAATTTAAATTCTTAATCCGAACACATATTTTGTGCTTCAAAAAAAGTGACATAACATATTTTAAAATGACATGACATTAAATATGTAGACCTGGCAAAACATAATTAGATTTATATTTATCTATCTCATCAAATATTGAAATAATACATAATACATGAACCTAAAGTTATGTCTTGATCTTGGCTTGTAGACTTTAAGGAGAAACTCTTGAAATTACTTTTTCTTGTTGGTTCAATTAACAATTTTTTTAATGGGTTCGATTACCATTTGTACTATCTAACAATGTATCCTACTTACAAAAAATTTGAATTAATACATTTAAAAATTAACAATTTTTTTATAAAAAAAAATGAAGTTATGATGCAAAAGTAAATAAACTATTGTGCAAAAGAATATTTTAAATGTATTACTTATGATTTGATAAGATGAATATGGATAAATCTAAATCGATCTGTATTACCTCGTCAACATGTTTAATACTATGTAATTTAAAAATATTTCACATCACATTAATATGTGACACAAAAATATAGATTATGAACGAAAGTACAACAAGTGTAAAATTTGAAGGTCAAATGTTTGATTTTTAAAAATAGTTTACGAGTGTGATAAAATTATTAAAATTATAATTGAATCTAATAAAATTAAAAAATAAAAATAAAAATCCTCTGTAATGTGCGTAATTGATTTTAGTGACAAATTTAGAGAAAGAATTTGTGTTTTTCCTCTCTAAATTTCTCCCGCTAATTTGATTTTCTTATATTGTATTAACTTTTTTTGTAATGATTAAATGTGAAAATATATTTTTTTTTGTAAAAAAACTCTAGATTTTAAAAAAAATGAACTTTCAACAAAAACAAAATAGCTAAAAATATTTATTCTCTACTTTTAACTGGTGAAATTTCCTGGCCACTTACAGAAATTTTTTACATAAAAAATGAATATAAACTACTATATATAACTAACTTACAACATTTTGCCAAGTATACTACACCGTTTAAGTAATAAGAATGATAAGAAAAGACATTTCACATGAATTGTTATTAATTTAATTACACAATAATAATATAAATATTTAGTCTAGTAAAAAATTCGGTAAAAGATTGTTTGAATACAAACAGAATAAAATTGACTAGATAAAGATTATGAAAAAAATAATTAGAGATCCGAATCATCTCCTTTTTTATTATGTAATTATTAATTAATCATTTTATCCACTATAGTATGACAACTATTAAGTTATGAGATATTTACATTCTACTTTATGTTTAGTTTGCAATTCTGCATTATTTAATGAGATTGAATTACTCATTTGCAGTTGTTATTTAAAATTTAATGTATATTGTAAATTGTTATATGATCTTATTTTTTGGAGGTTCTAATTTTGCAAGTTTTCATTTGTTTTAGATTAATTAGTAAAAATAAATTCCTTAATTTATTTGAGCTCTTTTCTTCGTTTCAAATGAACCCAAATTATCATAATATATAATTATCTTGATTAATAATAATTTGAAGTGTTGTTTAATAATTATTTTTTAATTAGTTTTTAAATTAAATAATGCCACGTCAACTGATGTTTTCTTTTTTAAAAAGAGTGGGGGATTATGCAATCGGAAAGAAAAAAAAAGTGGAGACTAAATATCTCTTTTAAAATTAAGAAAGATAAAATTGCACAATTGAAATTTGGAGGGGCAATATTACACAATTAAAAAACTTGAGGGGGAAAATTGCATTTAAACTTAAATGAAAACATAGAGTTTGATTGATGTTTTGACATAATTAAATAGTTAGATTAAATCTTAATTAAATTAAACAGATATGTGTATGCTGGATATTATGAATGTGGATCAACACAACACACGGGTAGCAAGGAGAGTAATTTGAATATTTTACTATATAGGCATATATTAATTTAGTAAAAAATATTTTTTAGTAAAAAATATTTTTTAATAAAAAAATTGTATATGTTAATAACGATCAGGTGACAAGGTTAGTTAATCCACTAAAGTGTTGGAATAAACTAATAGTTAAAGAAGAGAGTTATTTGAGGCTTACTTTAAGAATAGTGTTTCCAGATTAGTGAGGTTTATAATAATAATAACGTTATACTAGTAGTAGTATAGCAAATTTTATTTTTATGAGAATCGTTATGCAACAACTTAATTATATAACATCATCCTATTGAAAATAATAAAATAAGAAAAACAAACAATCTTAACATCATTGCTGCGAGATCTTTGGATAGATTGTAATTTATTGGATTTTGTAAATACTAATATATAATTTTGATTAAAGAACACAAGTATATCCAACTACCTGGTAGAGTAAATAGTGTTTGGATTTCGTAAACAACAATTTTTTTTTATTTATTTTATGAATTAGAGTTAAAAAAATCTTTTAATTAAAAGATGTACTCTACTACCCTTTAAAAATTGTACAAGGAATAGTAAAATAATGAAAAAAAATGCAAAAAGTTTAAATGTTTGTTTTGTTGTCGGAGGGATGGAATACAATAAATAAAATGATTATCTTATGAAAAAAAGCCATATTGCAGTATAGCTTAATTTTTATTTTATATAGATCGCTAAAGAGTAAAACTGGATATGTCAACAATGAACGTATCATTGAAATACTATGTTTTACCCACTTCCTAAAACCTTTTCAAATTGTATTTTTAATGGAAAGATAACCTATCAAAAGCAGATAATCATCTCACTTTTGTTTAAAATGATTTAATTTATATTAAAAAAAAACATTGTCGATCTGTTACAATGATATAAAATAGTATTTAAACATATTAATTTGTTATCTCACTAGATTCATCGGGGTGAATTAAGAAATGAATTGACATTAATATTTTAATCGGTATGCAATTGAAACCTTTAATTTATATTTGCATGTCCGGTTTTAATAAGTTAGAGAGAGAGAGAGAGATTGTGGAGGAAAGAGATGCAAGTGCGCGTGTAATTAACACCTTTATGGATCCAAAGATTGTGAATGTGTGGGTGGGGTTAGACGATGGGGAATATGGACGATATATACAATGTACAATGTAATGTTGGTGGTGGGGTTTTAGTATGGTTTCAAACTTTGGACATGTCCTTTTGTTCTTGTTAACGTTAATATATATATATATATATAGCTGGAAACTTGAAACGTGAGGAGCTGCTACCTACAGACCAATGTGATTATTTTATTGGTTTGTCTTTAAAAAATTATAAATAATTTATTTATTAATTAAATAAAAATTAATCACATAAATAAATATGTTATGTAAGAGATTTTTATTAATTCATATATATTTTATTTATATAATAATAAATTATCCATAATTTTGAAAAAAGTCACTTAAAACAACCTTATTTTAATTGTAAAATAATCGCATTCAATAAACGAGGAAGGGATAAATTAATGGGCCAGTGGGAAATGGTGCTACGGCGGGTGGATCCCACTTTTGTCTTCTTACTCTCTCACCCTCCATATGGACGGATGGATCCCTTTCTTTATTTCTATTTCAACAATCAATTATTTTTTTTTAAAAATTAATATATCCTAAAATTTCAACCAAAGATTAATCATTGTGCCAGTGTATAACTTTGGTTTGCTGAATATTTTAAAAAATTTGTTTTAGAATCAAATTTAGAAACACTAAGTCCACCCACGAGTTGATAACCTCTAAACAGAGAGGTACGGTTAAACATCTAAATTAATTGCTTACTATATCTAATTTATATGTTAAGTAATAAATTATCAATTAGCATATATCTTCATGCAAACATAAACTTTAATTACAAATTGTAAGTAGGTAATTTATTAATTGAGATAAAATTTATAAATAACCTCATAATAAAAGAAGAATATAGAATGTGGTGCTTATGTATGTGACTAATTTACACAATGATAGACTCCTAATGACTAAGTCAACTAAGTAGGATGCTTAGTAAGCTCAACAACTTAGTGATAATCTAGTTCACTGGTTGAAGGTCTTGAATAATGTACGTAGGTCAAGAAAAACTTGTTATTGTTGCTTTACTTTGCAATGCTTGAAACCAATGAAGATGGATAAACATTGTTATTGGAAGAAGAAGATCCATCACCCTTCAAGAATGCAAAAGATTGATTAAGTATGATAGCCCTTGTTGTCATCCTTGTTGGACTCATTAATTTGTAATTAGAGTCTTAAACTTTTAACTTGGAGGGAAACCGTGCTTAGGAGGATTGGGAACAATATCACTAAGGAATATGCTTTACCTAAATGATCCATAAGAAGAATTTAAGTTTTGACATTTCTGTAATTGTCATTGAGACCCTTAAAAAAACAAATGATATATTTATTTTACTTGAAATTTTGAGCAGTAGAACTTAATGTGCAAGTGCAGCAAGTTGCACCTTAAATTAGTAAAGTAAGTTGATAGAGACTCATCACCTTGTTTGATGGAATGAAGATCTTTGAGCATATCAATACACTTAAAATGGTTCCTCTTTGTTAAATAATAGTGAAGATCTGTCCAAAGCTTCGATGTAGTATCAATGTAAATTGTGTTCGAATTAATCTAATTGCAACAATACATATCAAGACATGTTCTATGATATTGTTGTTACTATAAACATGTTTTAGTGCCGAAATCGATAAACTCATGAGCATGTATGTGTTAGGATCTACAACATTTTTAATCGCTTAAAGATGTAGTTGTAGGAATACATGAATCCATGGCAAAAAGTATTCCAACGGGATTCTTGAGACACAGAGTGGAAAGACGAGAAAAAAAAAGATTATTGACTTGTGGTTCTTCTTCAACTAATATACTTGATGCTTGAATATTCTTCGGACGGAGAGAAAAAACTATTTGCTTGTATACGGTATCGAAGATTATAACTTCTATATATAGGTAATGACAAATTGAATTCCTATTATTTCCAAATTGCTATTTGACATCCACCCATAATTTTTATAATTTTTGACCCATATCAATCGAATAATAATTTAATTAATTATTTAATAAAAAATTTAACAAATAACTAATATAATTATAATTAAAAATATATATATCCACCTAATATTGTTAGAATATAAAATTATATAATATAATATAATATTTCAATCAATTTTATTTTGCGAAATATGGGGAAAAGTTGTTCTTGTAATCCATAATAGAATCATATTGTAGCATCTTTTTCATAACTCAGAAATTGGGATTGGAAGAAGGCGATTGTGGTAAAGACTCAATGATGAAAGCAATCTTGTTCTTTGTTCTTTGAAGAAAGAAGTCTCTTCATAAGCTTAGGTAATTTTGATTAGAGGGATATTTGGTTTGGGTAGAGATAGAGATAGCATATATAGTTGCAATTTTCACTCTTCATAAGACTCAATGATTAAGATTGAGTTTCTGCCATGGATGCATAGAAAGGAAAATGAAAGCTTGAAAAAGATGAATGATGAGAATTTACACTGAAACCATATTACTTAGATAAAATTGATGAACATATAATCTCATAATCGTTCATAAGAAAAGAAGAATATACAATGTGTTGCTTATATAGGTGACCAATGTACCTTGAGACTTAATTAAATGCAATAACCACCTAACTCCCTAAATGAATTAGTTTACATAATTCTAATGTTTAAGTCAACTAACAAGGAGAGTCTTATAATTATTAGATTTTTACATGTACATAGATTTATTAATTTATGTTACACAAAACTAGTAAAAGTTATATCTCTTTTATTATACATAGAAGGTAAACTTTTTTTTTTTTCATTATGATTGACCAGATGAATTAGTCGATATTATTATTATATGGGTTATATTGATGTTAATTATTCTAAGTGAGCTAAAATTATTAAATTTGATTATATAAATGTATTTTGTGTATCCAACTCCATCTGTGTTTATGAATGATGTGTTGAACCTAATCATTAGTGCATTCTTATTAGGAAGTAAATCCTTCTACGAAATTTGCATGTATGGATTGAACGCATTTCATTTTCTCATTTGTTTGTCTTAGAAATATTTCTTATTTCTCCTCATATACCCTTCTTATATAATGTGTTGAGATATTCTTCTACCTTTAATTAATTAATAATATTTTTGTTTATAAAAAAAATGTAATTTACGTAAAAAAAAAAACTAAGATATTTGAATTAGAAATTGCCATTTAATTAAGGTTGAGATAAATAAAAATTAAAATATTTGATGGACATCCATTTTGTATACCTTAAATCTTTGAGAGAAAAATAATACATATGTTTTATTATTTTCAACAATTTTATATATATTTTTTTACACATCATCATTATAATATATCTATTATATCATTTTTTTATTAAAATATATAATAAAAAAATAATGTAATAGATATAATATATTAACAATATAATAAAAAAAAATATAGAAATAAAATAGATTGAGTTAGTGTTAAGAAATATACAGTGCATTTATATCATTACTTAATAAAAAATCATTCGGAGTCTTGTAGCAAGGGCATGTGTAGTTCACCGCGATTTAGAAACAGGAAAAGTATATATATTTTTTTAAAACCAGAAAAGTATGATTCAAAGTCATATAGAAATCATCTTCTTTTTTTTTTATGTGAGCTATATAGCAGATGACTCGGCTTCTTCAACTCTTAATTATGGAAGATTAAAGAATTTATGGATATTAATAAAATAAACATGTCCAAAAGAATTTATATTTTATATGTAGCACCTTATATCTTTTCTCTGTGTTTCTTCTTTCTTCAATAAAATATATATAAATAATTGCACCTTAATTGTCTTTAATTATTCCTAACTTGTTTGTTTAGAGGGCTTAACGTTTAAGGTGATTCTTCTCTCTGCTTAATTGGTGGTGGGGATGTGGACAAGTGGGAGGTACCAATTATAATTATTTATCTCTTCCACATAAACAAGGCATCGTTTTCCAATATTTCCGAGGTTACTCACCTAAACCATAAGACAAAGCCAATACTAAAATTATTAATTTAATAAACATTGGTGTAGGAAGTTACATGCTTATAATTGAATGTGGCTTTTAAAGTAAAAAATTGGTAAAATAAATAAATTAATAATTGATAATATTCTTTAAAAAAAATTAATACATTAATATTTAATTTGATTATAAATAATTGATATTATACTTTTTATTTATTTTTTAAAATGAATTGTTCATTTTGAAAGAGTTAAATATGTTCATCTTTATAATTAAATAAAAAAATTAGTTTAATTCGATCACATACTCTTTTTTTTTACATGGTAATATTGTTTGAGTTTTTTACATCGTAATATTGTTTGAGTAGTGTTATACATTCAATGATGTAACTTTTTACATATGAGATTTAATTTTGTGATATTGTGAATGTCTAATCTCTTTCATGTTATGTTTATATGAATTTCAATCAATTATGCATCCATTGGATGGTTTTTTTTTCTCTCCTTATTTTTATGTAATATTATAATTAACAGTCAGTTGGAGGACATAAATTAAACTTTATACATACAAAAATAAAACAACTTTATCAAAGATCCTTCTATATTGAAATAGTCAATGAGAAGAAACTTTTGACTTTCTAAAGAAACTGCTAGCTTTAAATATTAGTGGAGCACTGACCAGGTGATATGGTAATTTACTTATAGAAATGTAATTAATATGCTTTAATTAAGTAATGCTTATAGAACCTATAGAACCTTTATAATGTTGGATATGACATATACTTAGTTCTATATTTTATTTATTTATAATTCTTAGTTCTATTAATTAAGTGGATGATTTGAAGTAAAAAAATAGTATGATATGCATTTGTTCAAACAATAAGCTAGCCTTTCATGCTCACCGCGATTAAGTTGGTTTTTAAATTAATCCAACAACATAACAATTAAACGGCTCAGCTCAAATAGTTAATAATTTTTAATAAATGATAAATTATTTAAAAGAATTTGAAGTATTTTTAATAAAATTCAGAATTACCAAGACTTATTGTCTCTAATAATTGGAAAAATAAGGAGACAAATCCAGCAACATAATTGGAGCAAATATGAAAATATTGGTCAATAATATTATCAAGTTTTTGTTTAAAATACAAGTTAAATACTTCTCAAAATAGTAAATATATAATTTCTCATCCATATAGTTAGTAGTAAACTAAATAGGTAAGTTGATCATTTAATTGTAAGTGTCATTTAATTTAATTCCTGAGTTTTACGAATTAATAAATATATATTTAAAATTGTAAATATATTAATAAAAATAATTTATATTTAAACTTTTATCGTTAAATACTATAATGTCACATTTTAATTAAGTATTTGATTATTCTACGTTGATCTCATTTTAATTCATTCTAATTTAAATAAATTTTCTTATGAATTTATATCTTTTATAGACTAATTTATTCATAATTAGTCTATAAATAATTATCATTACTCACAAATTTTTATCTGATGTGACAAAATCTTATTGAAAAAATTTATTTTGAAAAAACTGACATTGATACAATATCCACATAAATAAATTGTATATTCAATTATAATGTTATATCAAAAAATTTAAAGATAAAAACTTATAAATAACCTGTTTTGATTGATATTTGATAATTTTATATATGTATCTGTCAATTTAAAATATTAATGAATTAATTTAAAAGTAGTATTGATTTTTGGTTTTTAAAATAAAAAATAGTTAAGGAATGAAAAAAAATGGCAGGCGGGATTTTAGGCTTTACAGAGAGTGTTAGTAATAAACATTAAAGAGAGGGTGTTGGTGAAAGATGGTAACAAAAAGAGGTTAGTACTTAGTGAAATGTGAGGGTGGGGTTTATTGTTCTGTCACTGTGCTCAGGGCTCTCACTCTTAAGACTGTTTTCCAGAGTTAGATTCTCAGGTCAGTGCATGCAGGTGCGACCGTCATAATTGTTACACATACACTCACCAATTCTTACTAAACGACAAACCCACGAGTGCAGATCTGACTACTACTACTATTATTATTAATATATTAAAATACTATAATCAATTTTTCAAAAGAAAAATTTATATTTTCAAACTATGCAAAGTGTTAAATTACATTTTTTTTATAACATACACGGTGATTTTAAGTCGTTAGAAAAGTAAATTAAATATTTGTTTTTAGTATGAATAAATAATCATTGAAGATGTTTAGTATGGTTATAAATAAATATATTTGAATATTATTTTATGATTATTATTGTTATAAATAAATATATTTAAA
>NC_021166.2:12399830-12400343 GCF_000331145.2 Cicer arietinum
AGTAAAATCTATCAAAATTAAATAGAAGATTTCTAAATAATATAAAAAGACAAAGCTAAAGAAACATACAACTAGACATAGAGATTTCATATATGAAAACAACTAAATAAATAATAAAATAACACAATTAAACCAAATATTTAAGTCATATTTTTAATGACATAAATTCATGGAGGTTACACAATCACACAAAAGAATTTAAGTAAAATTAAATAATTAGAGAACCAAACAATTAACATAATTAATGGCACATAATAAGAATTTAAGTAATTTTTAAATATTCAAATTCAAGGTGCTTACACAATTAATAACACATAATAGAAAATTAAGTAGTTAATAAAATTCAATTATTAGAAAACCAAATAGTTAACATAATTAATGGGAATAATATGAATTTAAGTAATTAGTAAAATTCAGATTCACGAAGGTTACACAATTAATGACACATAATAGAAATTTAAGTAGTTAATAAAATTCAATTATTAGAAAACCAAATAGTTAACATAATTAATG
>NC_021166.2:12402655-12407303 GCF_000331145.2 Cicer arietinum
AGGTTGGTTTCACTAACTCTATAATATCTCCTAAAATGAATACTTATTTGGTTGCAAATAAAACTAACAAACAATATAACTTATATAAATTCTAATTTAATTAAATAATTCAACTAATATTTTATCAACTAAAATAAATCAAGCAAGACAAGAATACCACTCACACATAACAAAATAAAACAAACATATCTAACTCATCAATTTCATGATTATCGAAACTAATCAAATAAAAATGTCCATTTATGAAATAATGACATCATAAATAGTCCCCATGTAATTGTCACGTCAAAACAATTAAATAAAAATGAAGATTATAATTATTTAGGTAGAATAGAGTGTGATAAAATTTAATTTAATTTATTTACACATAGAATAATTATTAATTTAATAATAGCAATTACTAAAAAAATACACATATAATATATATGAAAATTTTGGGGTGTTACATGAAGGCTTTTTCAGCCACAAAATTAGTCATTTATGAGGGTAAAGGCCGCCACAAAGGCAAGCAATTTGTGGCCGCCCAGGCCGCCACAAAGGCAAGTCATTTCTTGTCCTATTTAATTATGTTGTGTTTAATTTTTGGTTTGTATGAACACATTATATCTTGTCCTATTTAATTATGTTGTGTTTAATTTTTGGTTTGTATGAACACATTATATCTTGTCCTATTTAATTATGTTGTGTTTAATTTTTGGTTTGTATGAACACATTATATCTTGTCCTATTTAATTATGTTGTGTTTAATTTTTGGTTTGTATGAACACATTATATCTTGTCCTATTTAATTATGGTGTGTTTAATTTTTGGTTTATAAGACATGATTTATTAATTTTAGAATATTTTATTTGGTTTGGTAGTAATTACTTTAATTAATATAAATATTATATTTTTATATATAATAGTTGTTTTAATTTTTAAATTTATTTCAAATTTAAATATTATATTTTAAATTTAAATTATATTCAAAATTTTAAATTCAAATTTTTTAATTTATATTGATATTAATTTATTATATATAATATCATTTTTTAATATTAATTTCAAATTTAATAAAATATAACATTAAAAAATAAAATATAAAATTTATCGAAATTTAACAAATTACGTAGAGAGAAAAGTTGAAGAAAAAATATTTGTAGAGAGAAAATTTAGAGAAAAGGTAAATAGAAAATTTAGAGAGAAGTTAAAAATGAAAAGTGAGAGGAAGAATTATATTTATAAGAGATACATGAGACTTTGTGGCGGCCAAAGTAGCCACAACATTGGGCCTTTGCAGTAAAAAATAAATGACTTTGTGGAGGCCAAAGTAGCCATAAATACCAATAGTACACTACGCATTTGTGGCGGCCTTAACTGTCACAAACGAGTGACTTTGTGGCGGCATTTGTTGTCACAAAAGAGTAACTTTGTGTCGGCTTTTGCCCTCACAAAGGTCCAACGTTGTAATTTTGCGAGGGCTTTTGATCTCACTAAATCCTACTGAATTTCAAATCTATTGTGAGAGATTTTTCCGCCACAAATAACAACAAATTTGAATTTTAGTAATTGTGAAGGCTTTTTTGGTCAGTAATTTGTGAGAGTTTTTTTCAACTACAAAGCACTTTATAAGTTGGCCACAAAATGAGTGTTTTCTTATAGTGTAACTCAGCTTGTGGTGGTCTTTTTAGAGATCACCATGGTCATTTCAGAAAAGTTTTTATGTTCAATCTTTGTGTCAGAAGACCTTTCCTAGCATAATTAAAATGTGTTTTTTTTTGGAATGCAAATTACTGGAGACATGCGGTTAACCCATTTTAAACATTTCCTTAATGAGGTGCTCTTTCTCATCGACTCTTAGGTTTGACCATCCAAGTGATTCTTATTCATCGTGAAACAAATTTTAATCCAGATGCTCTCGCTTGGATAAGTCATGATATAGTTATTTCCTTACATGCTTTAGATGTCATCCTAACTAGTCTTAGTTTTCTACTTGATACCGACTTAAGGGGAGTTTGTTCCTCTTTTGTCCCGCCTTAGAGTAAGTAACATGATGCGCCAAACTTAATATAAGAAAATACTATGGTAGACTAGCTTCATAGATGTTTTACCACAAATAAATACTTAAAATATAAAAAAATTCTAACGAATACCAACAACACTAATTGGAATGTTCATTTTGGTCTTTACACCAAAGATAATGACTTGATCGAAGTCAGTTAAGTAAAATAATGGAAAAACAAATGTTTCTTTCTAAATTCAATTTGTCAAACCGACATCAATTAAATCATTGTTTCAGACGAAAAGACAAATAAAACTTTTAACTTATACTTTTGAAGATACTGTAGATTATTGTTAGAATTTTGAGAGATTTTTAAGCACGAACCATGATTGATCATCTCATAAAGTAGTCCACCTTAAAATTTGAAGATATATGGAAAATGTTTACTAGAAACCCAAAACCCCTTTAGGGTGTGTTTGGTTTTGAGAAGAAATTGAGAAGAAAGAAAGATGTGAAATAGAGTATGAAATTATAAGCTTTGTTAATGAATTTCATCGTAATGCAAGAATACTAAAGGTAATCACGACTTCTCTTTGGCATTGATTCCAAAGCCAAATAATCCTTAGGAACTTAGGTAAATATAGACCAATTTGTTTGATCGGTTGTTTGTACAAAATTATATCCAAATTGTTCGTTGCCCTACAAAAAAAGATTAATGGAAAATGTATTTCTACTTGTCAAACAAGGTTTGTACAAAGGAGACAAATTCATATTGGTAATAAATGGTTATCATGGGTGGAAACTTGTATTTTCACTAGCAGTATGTCAAATTTGGTGAATGGTAGTCTAACATATGACTTTATGGTGGAAAGATGATTGAGACAAGATAACCCTTTGTCAACTTTTCTTTTTCTAATTGCGGCATAAGGTTTGAATGGCTTGGTTCCAAAAGCGGTAGCTCTTGGAGAATTTAAAGGTTATGGAGTGGACGAAGAAATCAACTACAAAGTCTTACAATTTGAAGATGAAACGATATATACTAATGGGTGTACGTACATGGAATAATTAATGATGAAACTTTAAGGCATTCACATAGATGAAAGATTAATGCAGACAACTTCTACATTCTTATCATGTAGTGTTGATTCATTGCCTCAAATTATTTGGTTTACTTGTTGGAATTGCGTCCATTGGGCTTATTATGGATAAGTGGCATTGGATGTTTGATATCTCTAGTATTCTTTTTAATGAATTTTGCTAATAAAAAAAATTGAAGAAAGGAAAATATACTTAAGTTTAAAAATATTAAACCATATACTTGTGTTAAAAATTGATTTAATTGATTTAATTAATTTTTATTTGAATATAATTTAGTTGTTATTTTAATTACCATTTTAGTTATTGATTAAATAAACTAATTTTGTTATTACTTTAGCAAGTCATTACTTAATTTAAACAAGTTAGTTGCATTTAAATGTTGACGTACTTATTATTTTATTTGAATTAATACTAAAAAGAAATCATCCCACATACAGCTATAAGAAAAAGGACAAAACAGAAAAAACACAATGCAACTATGATGTTCTCTCCTCTTTCTTTGATGTCTAGGAATAAAAAATGATGTGGGTTCAAATTCAATTAATGTCAACTTTTTCTGTCGTCTAAAATTCCAGGTTCTTTCAGATGAAATATACACTTCTCACATATATATTTTTTTTTCGTTGATCTCTCAATTTTTTTTTCTTTTGTTTGAATCAGAATATACAACATTTTGAAAGAAATAAAAATAGAGACAGTAATATAATAGAAATAGAGAAAATAATAAATTGTACTATGAATGTATGATTCAGAATGAACATTAAAAATATTTTGATATAAGAGTTGAATATGTATACAAACGTAAGCACATATAGAATAAAACAAAAAAAGAAAAGTGGTTAAGATATAAGAAAGGACGACAGACAACAACCACTACCTTTGACCTTATGATTAGACGGGCGTAGATCCGTCCTTGGATTGGAAGATCCACTACAATTAAATTACAATCTCGTGTTAGAAGTGTAAACATGTAAATTCTCACTCCCTCCAATCTTCAATCTCCATCATTTCATTGATTATTAATGTCAACGTAATCAAACCAAACCCACCTCTTTCTTTCACATCTAAATCAAAAAATATTGTCAATGAGATTTCAAAACGTCCCTCAACTTGGGAAGTGTATTGTTGCTTAACCTCTACATAGGTATTTCCATGCAGACCTACCTAGCTAGTATTTCAGATATCACAGGATGAGCTTCCGGATTTCACGGTCGGCAAGCGTTGCCGTGCGCCACTCTGCATGCCATGTTGTATATATATATATATATATTAAAAAATATAATAATTAAATGCAATATATGAAAGATACAATAATTAAAGTTATAGTCAAAATTGAAAATAACTAAAAATAAAAAATTCAGACCACAAATCACCCTTCCAACATTATTTCAATTTAGAGATTGCTAGGTGTTGGTGATGAATTTGTTGATTAATAGAAGTCAAATGAGTGTTTTTGGAAGGGTGATTATTGGTGGATTAAATATTTGAAATATGTTTTTTAGCATTTGTGTTTAGTGAAACATCAAATTTTTTCGGACTTTTTTATTTAAATATTCTGTATTTTTTATT
>NC_021166.2:12407328-12424482 GCF_000331145.2 Cicer arietinum
ATATTATACCATTGTCCTACTTTTTAAATTTAAATTCAGTACAAAGTTATTTTCTAGAGTAGCGACCATCTGAAGTAATTTTTTTTTTTAAATTGGTCGCTTTCCCGGGAAGCAACATGCTACTAGATTGTATTTTTTTTTCTTCGCATTTTAACATTTGTTATTAATGATTTAATCAATTAAAATTAATTAAATTATATAAAAAATAATAATATTAATAATAATGTAAAATAAAATAAAATAATAAATTATAAATTAATTTAATTTTTTAATTATTATTATTATTATAATAAATAATAATTATAATTATAATTAAAAACGATTATAATTAAAGTGATTAAATTATATTAAAAATTTCCAAGAAAATACATTAAAGTTGAAGAAAAAAATTTATCAAAATTTAAATAAATAATAATAATAATTAAAAAATTATATTAATAACATGAAAATAAAACGAAATACATTAAATTAACGGAAAATAATACATCGCATTTGAGAAAAAAAAACATCAAATTTATATCAATGATATCCACCTAAATGACATCGAGTCCCACATCTAGGATGTCGTCGAACACGTCTAGCTCTCTGAACAAGTTGAGGTTCTTCCGGCTCATCCTGATTTTGATCATTTTCTTCAATGTAAGTTGTAGGTGGATTAGAACCACTACTACATGCTTCCATAAAATTTTGAGACTGAAGATTATACATAGAATCAAACACAACATAAGCCGACTCAGGAGTTGTGCACCGAGTTCCAAATAATTATAGAAAAACCCACGTTTATCGGATAATCGGGGGTTGGTATTTCAGGCACCTATGAAACGTAATACTGAGTCGGTGGTGGATCATAACATGGAACTTCAGTAGGCACGTGTAAGTGAGGTGATGATAAAGACGATCCTACTATGTTTTGTTGTTGTGGAGTTGATTGGGATGTCAACTGCACATGAGGATATGACGATGGTTGTAAACGGGGATCATCGAGATATTGTTCTACATATATAAATAATTTGGTGTGCTGTCTAAACCAAATCATATATTATGCGCTGTGAGATAAAACACCTTCTACGATGTTACCTTACAACACGTAATTTTGACGCTCGTTCCAATGTTTAATTTCTTCCCTCAAAACCCAGTTCCAATTATCATCAATCTCACGCCTCATATCGATCTCATGATACATTTTCATGTCCTCTGGTGGTATTTGCTGATGGAAACCGAACTGAAGTATGAATTTATCTGTATTTTTTTTAAACAATATGATCACAAAGTAGATAAGTACATGCAGTCCAAGTGACACTCTATTCTTCATAAACTTCATGCTGGAACTCGAGATAAGGTCTCCAATAAAAATGATATGTAAAAAATAAGCTAAAGTAATTATAACATGTGTAAAAAATAAAATATTTAAAAAATTCAAATAAATATGATTGAATATATTATTTCCTCAACCATCATGTGATCAATTGTTTTTCGGTATCCTTCTATGTGTTATGAAGAAGTTTAGCGAAATTTAGAACAATTAAATTAAATCTGTCGAATATAACAAAAAAAAATAGTAATATAGTAAGCAATTGGTTTTAAAAAAAGAGAAAATAATATAAAAAAGAAAAAATAATATAAAAATAATATAGTTACTTTTTGTTCAAGTGGAAATATCAATGGTTTAGAAGATTCTGGGGCGATACAAGATAAACGATACCATGCTCAATTTTGCAACAACAATACGCATCCTCCTATAGATATTACACCGGATGTCGTTGCAAGACATAGTTTGCTATAACGATGTTGGGATGCTTTATTTAAATCTCCTAATAGTGAAAGATATTTTAAATGTACACGGTTGTTGGATTTGTCAAACATCAACAACCCTCCAATCATACGTAGGATATATGTTCGACATGATGTTTGTTTTTCTAATACATATGCATCTACACCAACATCGTTAAATGTATCCTTGAGCCACTTTAATTTAATAGAATTACCTTTTGTTGCTCCCTCGGGTGGGATAACTCCTAAGTAATCTTGACAAACTTCTTTAATATGTACAAAATTTGAACCGCTAACAGGTAAACCAGAAACATTTAATCCAAAAATGTAATGTACATTTTCCAAAGTTATTGTGCACTCACCTACTAGAAGATGAAACGTGTGAGTTTCATGTCTCAATTTCTCAACTATAGCAGTAATTAGGTCGACATCTATTTTATAATTCCGAGTTTGATCACTTCACCGAAGCCATCCGCTCGGAAATATGGTAATATGACTTCATTTGATTTTTTTGTTAACATTACCTTGACATTTGAGTTTATTCTTTAAGGGTGATTGAAATTAATAACATATAACAAAAATAAAATGAATAATGAGAATAAAAAAATTATAAAGGATTAATTTTGTGGTACAAAAATCAGATTTAGAAAAATATGTTATTTATTGTTAAAGTCCAAATTGTTTGTTTAGATGCAAAACATCAAAACGCAAAAAGAGTGAATTGTGGATGATTGGTAAATTGAAGGTCCTTCATACATGCACAAGTTCTGCATTATCACAAGATCATATGAAACTCGATTCGAACATGATATGTACCAGCATAATGCAAGTTGCAAAAGTTGATCCTTCAAACAAAGTAAATGTCATTATTGCTCAAATTCGAGCTTTACACAACTACACAGTTAGTTATAAAAAATGATGGGAAAAAAAATAAAGCGATCGAACAATTTTATGGCAATTGGGAAGAGTCTTACAAGCAACTCCAACAATGGTTGTTGGTTATGCAAACGTTGCTCCAGGAACCAAAATTTAAATGGAAACCATCCCAACTTATCATGGGAATAGTTTGATAAGTGAGATAAAGATCTTTCATAGACTACTTCGGACTTTCGTTCTGTGCATATCTGCGTTTAAATTTTGCAAACCAATAGTACAAATTGATAGGATTTGGTTGTACGACAAGTACAAGGAAACTCTATTGATAGAAGTTGCACAGGAGAACAACAATGTAATTTCTATTGCTTATACTCTTGTGGAAGGTGAGACAAAAGAGGGTTGGAGTTTCTTTTTGAGAAATTTAAGAAAATACGTCACTCCACACGCCAACATTTATTTGATTTCAGATAGACACGAATCCATTAAGTGTGCTTATAATAATCCGAATAATGAGTGGCAAGATCCTTCGTCAAAGCATATGCTCTGCGTCCAACATATTTCACAAAATTTTGCAAGGGAATTTAAGGATAATGCTTTGAAGAAAAAATATTATTTCTCTGGATAATAGTTTTATTCTTAATTTTTATAATTAGTGTAATTTTTAATAATTTCATTCTTAATTTATATAATTAGTGTAATAATGCATTGTCTACTATTTCAATACATGTTCCTCGATCAATGAGCCTACATATCGATGTTACCGCAGAGAAATCGACATAGTAAACCCGAAGGCTTTGAAATGGTTAGACAACATACCTCAACAAGATTGGATTCAAACATTCAATGAAGGTAGTCGTTGGGGTCAGATGACAACCTACCATGTGGAGCCGATCAACGCAGTATTAAAAGGCCCACACAATCTTCTCATAACTGTTTTGGTTCAATCGACTTATTTTAAAACATGGACATTGTTTCCAACCATGTGAAAACGACATATATCAATTTTACCTTCTGATCAGGTATACACAGAAACTTGCATAAATTCTATAAAATTGAAAATAAGTAAATTCAATAGTCATAGAGTGGATAGTTTTGATGTATTTTTTCCTTCAATTTCAATGTATTTTCTTTGAAATTTATAGGTTAAATTACATCTGTGGTCCCTTAACTTAATTTCAGTTAATGTTTTAGTCTTTTATCTTTTTTTTTTCTCGAGTTGGTCATTTATTTTAATTTTAAGTGACAATTTGATATTTTATGTTTTAAAATATCAACAATGTTATCCTTTTTTTTTTATAAAAATTCAAAAAAATCATCAAAATTTTCAACCAAAACCCATAAAATTAATAATCATCTTTAATATAATGCAACTTTCATCAAGTTCATAACTCAAATATTCAAATAAACTCATATTTTCATCTTCAACAACATCAAATAAAGAATGAAAATATGAGTTGATTTCAAGATTTAAGCTATGAGTTTGATTAAATTTGCCATGAATTTGAATAAAGAATGAAATTCAGTTGAGGGACCGCTGATGTAATTTAGCCAAATTTATAATATAATTTAATCATTTTAATTATAATCATTTTTAATTATAATAATAATAATAATAATAATAATAATAATAATTTATTATAATAATAATAATTAAAAATTAAATTAATTTATAATTTAATAATGTATTTTATTTTACTTTATCATTACTGTTTTTATTTTTTAAATAATTTAATTAATTTTAATGTATTAAATAATTAGTGACAAATGTTAAAATGAAAAAAAAAGACGCAGGTCGCTCCTCGAGAAAGCGACCTTCTATTGAGTTTGAAAAAAATTTCCTTGAGACGGTCTCCCATAAAGCGACTACTTGCTGAATTTAAAAAATAGGACAATCGCGTAATATTTTTTTAAAAGGTAGCAATTGAGTAATAAAAAAAACAAGATATTTAAATAAAAAATCCAATTTATCCTTGATTTTGTAAGAGAATCTCAAATAGATCATTTGCTATTACAAATATTTTAAATATTACTCATGTATGTCCTTGTGACAAACTCTATTGATTAACTTTGTTTGATTTAGAATCTAATAAATTGATAGAAAGTGATTAAATATACAGACCTCATTGATAATTATTAGTAATTAAATATAAGAATCAATTTGACATATTACATATATGATACTTGCCATAAGTAGATAAGATGTGCATAACATATTGTAAGACCTAGATTCATTGAAAGACATTGTTCTGTTTTGATGATATCAATGTTCATAACAAAAGAATTTATACTCTCTCATGTATTTGTTAAGTGTCCACTATTTTTTTTTCCATTATTAATATTTTTTAGTGATGTTTTCCATAAAATACCTATTCATTTAACAGCGGTTTGAATAGCCACAAAGATTGAAAAAAGTATTTTTAGCGGCAGTTTTAACCGCTGCAAGGTTTTTCTTGTAATCCAGAGGCAGCTCCAGCATCAACAATTTAGAGGGGGCTTTGGCATAGCAAAAAGTTGTGATAAGGAAATAAATAGAAGCTTGTGATCGCTGCTATTACAATTTTGAGAGAGTTTTTATGTTTTTTTATAAAAATTTGGCATCTTCTAAAATTAATTTTTCATGTAGTGAGTAGTGGAATAGAGTAATACATCGTGAAGATGATGACGACAAGAACTATGCTAGAGTGGATTTTAAGGAGAAAAAATATGAATAATTATGCCAACAAAATTTAATGACAATAGAATTTAATATGAATTTCAGTTTTTCTTCTCTAAATTTGACCACTTTTTCTAAATTTTCTACTATCATAAATAAGTGGAGGGCAATTATTATTTTTTTACAAGCAAAATTTATTAATAAATAGTACAAAGAATACTCCATTCAACTCATCTATAACAAAAATATTAACTCCATTCCATACAAGGTTGGGGTTTGGAAGCCAACACAAAGAGAAAGCTTTAATTATATTCAATTTTAGCACAGCACCAACAAGACCTCTAAACATAATAGCATTCCTTCCATAAGCACCAAGTGGTGGTCAGCTAACTGACACCAATTACTCTGGTCGAGATAGAACTTAATTACTAAATAATTACAACTTCAAAAATCACTGGTCTCTATGGTGGACCACCTATATAGCATTAAGCAATAATTCAAATCTCTTCTTTCAATCCTTGATTGACTCTCTTGTAAATTTTGTCTTTATCATATATGTCAATGTCAACCCATGCTTGAGTGGTTAAGAAATATATATATATATATATATATTGACTTGACTTTTTAAATTTTGATGTTCATATGGTGTAGTACCTCACCTCACACGCATACAATGAAGTGCAGAAAGCAAATAATTAAACGTAGGTGAAACATGTGGTGGTGGCATCGCAAGCAGCATTCATGATTAGCCTCTTGATAGTACACAAGGAAGTAGCATGCAATGCATGAAAGGGTATTTCTAAACTATGAAGAGGTGGCCTTTTGAAAATGTGAGTAATTACTGATGCGTTCAAAGGTCGTCAATATATACCAACGTTGACTCAGGAAACCATACCTAGCTTTTTCTTAACCAAATAAATCACCCGTTTGGAAATTGGAATATTGGAATTTTACATTTACATTATAGTCAAATCAGCGTTTAGTTTTATCTTTTATTAATCTCAGATTTTTTTAATATACCAACTGAGGATATAATTGAAAGGATCTTTGAAATATTGTTCGCGTTGTTTAAATATTTTGATTTGTATTTGCTACTGAATATTGCTTAATTGCAATGAAAAAATTGAAAGAAAAAGAAATAAATGATAGAAGTATTTTTTTTTACGTAAAGAAATTATATAAATTATATAAATTAGTAACGGAGAAGTTAAGAATTTGAAAGAAAAAATATATATTGTTTTTTAGAATTAGCAATTGAGAAGTTGGGTATTCCAAGAAATAATAACTATAAAAGACATATTTGTAATAAAAAAAATGACACTAAACCAAAATAATGTATCCCTTTCATATATATTATAAATGTCTTTTTGTATTAAATGTCAGTGTTAATTTGCTTCATTCGTTCAAATAATTCTAATAAATGTATTGAAATTGCTAAGTGACATTGCAACTTATTCACGACACATTCAGGTTTGTCCATGTCACATGGAATATTTTATTTATGGATAGTAAATTTTAAAAATATTTTGCCTATATATATAAATATATAGTTTCCAACTTCCTTCTATATTTTCGTCCCTGAAAACTAAAACTCCTAAATTCAAAAATATGAAAATACCACCATCTCTTATATATATTCCTCTTTTTTATAAGAGAAAATGTCATCTTTTATTTATAAAAATCTTTATTTCCGAATTCGTAAATTTGAAAAATGATAGATGGTGACGATACATTTTCAAAAAGTAAATAAAGCATAACAACAAATTTAAACTTGCTCTTGAAGCTAGTCAACGGTGGTTAAAACTATAACTACTATTCGCTTGTTTGCAATTGTGGGAAGAAGTGGTATCGGTGGCCTAAATCTAAGGCAATGGTTTAAGAAATGTGGTTTAGGTAGTCGTTGTCTATTCTAATAGGTTATAGTTTTTTATTTTTGCCGACGAATAAAAAAAATTGTTACCATAAACCTGCATTGAGACCACGTTTTTTTGGTTGATTTTAGCTTACGGTTTTCTAGATTTGTTTTAAATAGTTATATAAAGGCTAAATAATACATGTGATCTTTTAACTTAATTTCAGTTAACGTTTTAGTGAAAGATAGATATATTGTACACCACTTTTATTCCTCGTGTTAACCATAAAATAGTAACTTTGTATACATAAATTAATCAAAAACACATATAGAGATAAACCACCATCTGTCATAACACCATTGAAACCAATTAAACCAATCAAGAAAGCAATTGCTTGTGAAAGAATTGCTTAATTAAACCACCCTCTATCGGGCAATCAAGCATCTACTCAATTAAACTAATCAAGCAATTGCTCAATTAATCATACAATTAGACATAAACTATAAATTGTATAAAACAACTTGTGAAAGAAAGTGAAAAGAGAACCATCCGACTATTTTTACTAAAACTGAAACAATTTTAAGATCATCCTTTGACTTCAAAAAAATTGGATGTCATAAGGTTACTTAAAGATAATTTTCCTCTGTCAATTGCAGCATATATTAGGTATCTGGCCCATTCTAGCACAAGGCCAAATAAACAATAATGAAAGATATTCAAAGACAAAATCAACTCTGAATCAATTACATAGCCCTAACTAACTGAGTAACAAAAATCAACAATTATGAATAGATAAACAAGTTTTTAATTCATAACTCAGTCAAATAAACAATTATGAATCACTATATGAATAGCTCTAATTATGTAGCCCTAACTAACTTGGCCAAATAAACAATTATGAACCGCTAAACAAGTTTTTAATTCATAAGTTTTTGAAATAAAAAATTGGAAGAGGAAAAACATGGTTTACCGGTTGAAAGTCAGAAGAATAGGCGACGATAATGGATGAAGGATTTACCGGTTGACAAATCTATGTAAGAGATCATATTAACGATAAAGAAAACAAAGGAAATGTGAGAAGCTTTTAGAAAAATTGTGATACAATGATATGAGTCAAGAACTTTCCATTGAGAGAAAAACTAAGAATATGTATTACTAACAGTTGATTCAACTATTGAGACGAACTCTTTCTTACTAGGCTTATATACAAATAAAAATAGAGTTTGAAAGCTAACATAATGTAATTGAATATGTAAACTAAATATCCATTCGGAGTAGAGTCGATCTAACACATATAAAGATATAAAATGAATATTTTAATATGTAGTATAAAACAAATTTTCTAAATTTTAACATGACATTACTAAATTAATATGATTGATGTCATGTAATATTTCCTTTTCAATTGATTTATTATTGTTGAGATAATGTTAAATTTATAAAAGATTGATATGTTTTAATTTTAAAAATATTAAAATCTGAAACTTTTTATTAAGTAAATTTTGTTAGGATAAAGTAAAAATATAATTTTTCATTGAGACCTAAAACGGTTGTTTTAGATACCTTACCCTCAGGCCGACTTTGGTTCGGAGTAGTTGTGAATTTCTTAATTTTAGATTCGAAAGTAAATTTTACATTAAAAACTTGTTCAGATCAAATGGCGATTTTCTTTAAAACTCAACAAAAAAAAGTATTATAATTCTATTTTTTATTTTGAAATTAACATGTTATCATTAGTAGACATAAATAAAACTATAACATCGACCACCACCTTTAACCACCATATACGACCACATTCATTACCTCCGACCACCTCCAACCACTGTCGTTGTCACCGACCACAATCCATCACCACCACCACTCACCTCTTAGCCACTTGCAAGTTGCAAACGCTATCTCTCATCATCGACCCACCCACCACCAACCACCTCCATTGTCACCAACCACCTTTGGCCACTACCTCCAACTATTAACTATCTCTTTTGACTGATGCAGCTGCCTTGGACAATTGATCACTATTATAATAGTTATATTTTACAACTACTGATTTCAACAACTATTATTAAAATTGTTATAATTTTATAATATTTACATTATGTTAAAAATAATTAATTTTTTTTTTACAAATTTAAGTATCAATGTTTTTTTTTATATCTATCGAATTTATAATGAGACAATTTAAAAAGAGTGATTAATTTTAAATAAAATTAAAATTAAAACTCAACTCATAATTGAAATTCAAATCTTAAAAATGGAAACAAAAACTAATTTATTCAAAATTTCAAAACAAAAAACCAAATTATATTCCAACTTGAAAATTTTAACAAAAATACAACCTTTACTTTTTTTTTTAAATAAAAAAACTCAAACTTTGTAGTTTTTCAGAAGACAAATGTAATGGAACAAAATGTTTAAATTTTTGCTTACATTTTTTATTGAAAAACTTGAAAAAAGTTTTTAGAGTTATAAATTTTAAAAATATAACTATGTTCTGAAAAATTTTAAATTTTTAAAACATAAAATTTGAATTTTATAAAAAAAAACGTTTTCAGTTGAGTTTAGTGAAGTAGAAAAGAAAAAAATGTAAAAAAAAAAAAAAAGAAGAAGATAAAATAAATAATTTATGTAAAATATGAGATAAGAAGTGTAGATGTAGACTATACAGTAAAATATTCCATCAACTGAGGGCCATTAAAATTAAGAATTTAACGCGGGCTATATCTGCGTGCTGATGCTTGCATCATTTGTTAGAAAATTTTACTTTACACCCTACATATTATTTTCAATTTTTTCAATCTCACTAAATTAAATTTGGATTTTTAAAAATTTACAAAATTTTTTTCATAACCAAGATATATTTTAGAAAATTTAAAATTTGTATATTTAAATTCTTTTTTAATATTTTCTGAAATATATTTATGTTTAGAAAAACTTTTTTTAAATATTCTAGAACATAAATGTATTTTGAAAAATGTTTTCAAAAATACAATTGTATTTTTGAAAATTTATAATTTACATTTTGAAAAGCTTTTTAAGTTTTTTAAAAAACAATTGTTTCTAAAAAATTTAAACTTTATGATTTGAAAAACTTTTTTTAAGTTTTCCACAATATAAATCTGTATAAAAAAATCATAAAATTTTAAGGCAGAAGATGATTACCAAAATTTCAAAACCCAACAAAGAACAGGTACATGGGCCAATTTTTTATGGGGAGTTAGTGGGGGCAAGAAAATAATATATATAATATATTTATAAAAAGAAAATTATTTTAAATATTTAAAAAATAAAACTTTATGACACTAAAACACCCCAAAATAGTTTATCATATGTAAGACAATTTTTCCTATTAAGATATGACTTTTTTTTGCAGTTTTGTAAGTGTTTAATATTAAAGACTTTATAAAGTTTGAAAGATATATGATACAAATTGATGCCAATTTATATAAATAGAAATTATTACCAATTAAAAGGATATATGATAATGATTAATACTATTCTCTTATAATTTATCTACATTTATTTTCTTAAAAAATATATTATTGAGGTGGTAAGAACTATTTTTTATTTAAAATTTACATGTGAATTTATTGGGACAAGAGTCCCAATACTAATATGCATAAATTCGTCCTTGATGGGGAAGCAAATCTCGAGTATCACTTTGTTGTCATACCTAGTGTGAGGATTTAAAGGTGTCAAACCAAGATACCTAACTCGCATCGGCTTGTCTAATTGAGTAGTGGATTTTTCTCGGATCAAATCAAAATTGGTCAATAAATCCGACTATATGATTTTCGGACTAGTCCAATTTATTTTTTTTATAATTAAAAATTAAAAATAAATGGAACTTAAACATATGTTTTGATTCCATTAAGTTTTAATTCCTTTTTTTTTTCCCCGTATTTTTCAGACACTGTTTTCTCTTTATGCTTCAAGTAACTAAAAGGTAGAGAACCTCGAGTAAGACCAACAGCCTGAGTTATATGGTCCAGAAAAACTTTTGTCCTTGCAGTCCATATTCCACTATGTTTTCACATGTTGTTGGCTTGTAGCACGTTCAATTCCAAGCCCAAATAAACTAAAACACTTGTTTAGGGCACAAATAAAAATAATTATAATTTATTCTAGAAAAATTTACCTAATACTCAACATTTATACTTGTACCCCACATTTGCACGTATACCCTCCACAAATTTTTAAAATATCAAATATACCTTTGATTTTTTTTTATATACTATTTTACCAATTCAAATTCATTTTTTTTTATCAATTAAAGAATTTCGGACCAAACAAAAAAAAAATTCTGGTTGTTAAAAGTTTTCCAGAAGTTGTCGAAAAATAATGTAAAAGATTTTCATTACGCTACAGAAAGGTTTACCGGAATACTTTTTTAACTTGAAAGAAGTTTTCCGGTATAGTAAACGTTTACCGAAAAACTTCTTCACAACAGGAATATTTTTGAAATTTTTTTCTCTTAAGTTATTCAGTACACACCAATTTTATTTTCCAATTTATTTTATTTTATTTATTTTTATAAATTTTAACATATATGGATAAACCACTTCTATTATGTAATAAAACATGTGTCGGTACCACCAACATTTTCAAAACATATTAGGTATGAATAACTATAATTATTATTAATATAGTAAAAATCTATCATTGTGATTAATTATTATAATTTATTTTATATTTTATTTCAGATATTTGATACACGGGAAGCTGTTGTGAATTGGGCTAGAGAAATCGGTATAAAAAATAAAGTGATTGTTTGATCACAAGATCAAAGAAAGAGACATGAGAGAGAGAGAGAGAGAGAGAGATAGAGAGAGAGAGAGAGAGAGTGAGGAGAAATAAATTAATATTATGTTGTGACAAAGGAGTAAAATACAAGTGTGTTGATATTTTAACTCGAAGTTCAACCAAAAAAAAAGTGTGGTTGTCCTTTTAAGTTTAGATCAAAACTATTAAAAGATAGTTCAAGATGAAAAATTAAAGTAATTTGTGGAGTTCACTACTATGAATTACCTGATACTTGGGACATGCATTTGTTGGACGTTAAGATGAAGAAGAGAAAAAACATATTCATTACTTAACAAAATATAATGTTGCACTGAGGCACATATTACACTCATTGTAACACCAAGATAAGAACAATGTTACTAAGATCTCACAAATATATACACAGAGAAGTATGATTCGATTGCACGTGAGAGATCATAAGACAGAGATGCAACATTTATTCAAGTTAATTGAAGATACACAATATGTGTGTTGGAATAAAAAATGGGAAGACTCAAATGTTATGAGAGATATTTTTTGGGCCCATCCATATTCAGTAAAGTTTTTGAATTTGTTTCATATTCTGTTGATTATGGACAACACCTACAAAACAAATAAATACATAGTGTCATTACTTGAAATTATTGGTATGACATTTGTAGTTGCATTTGCTTATTTGGAATGTGAGCGGGAAGAAAACTATTGTTGAGCATTAGAGAAACTAAGAGAACTGTTTGATATACAAAACAAATTTCCTCATTTATTAGTGACATACATAGATCTTGCTTTAATGAAAGCACTTGGTATTGTAATTTCACATGCTGTTAATTTATTGGAACAAAATGCAAACAATATGTCTTAAAGGACATACAAGAGTTAGTATTGAATATGTGGAAAGACATTATGTATTGCAGCAATGAAAAAGAGTATATCATGTGCTTGGACATGTTTGAGCAATCATGTGTCGATAAAACAATGTTTGTTGATTATGTGAAAGAAACTTGGCTGACTCCTCATAAGCAAAGGTTTGTTGAATCATGGACAAATCAAGTGATGCATTTGGATAACACAACGACTAACAGGTATGTCATGTCACTCTAAAACTTCGATTTGATAATTTTACTATATATTGTTGGATTGCTTCACGGTGACAATTTAAATATAATGACAAGGTTGAGTCAATTCATTGGAAACTAAAGTTAATGTTGGAACATAACGTGAGTGACATTGGAAACTGAAGCCGAATGAATATAATGTATATTGAGACTCTTCTTAATTTGAGCATGTTAATGCAACATTTTGTGAAGATCCTAATTCCTAACCATCTTAATCATCAAAGAAGATACATTCTCTCCCATCAAAGAAACAACCATCTCAATCATCAATACATTTGTTCTTGAGACAATTTTCTGATGTCATTCAACCGCACATTGATGATATATTTAATATGATAGTAGCTGGAAATTGTGGCTATCGCGCTATTGCATCATTCCTTGGATATAGTGAGGAGTCTTGGTCTTTGGTATGTCATAGTTTAGATCTAGAGATTGCCTTTCATATAAGTCCATATGATAGATTGTTCTCATGATCATTAGAGAAGTAAGAGATTTGTTGAAGATAACAAGCTTAGGTGTTCAACCCATAGATAAATGGATGTTCATACCTGATATGGATTACGTAATAGCGACAAAATATAATATTATTTTCGTCACGTTTGGTCAGATATTTTTCATTACTTTCTTTCTTAAAAGGGGTTCACATTCAGGATCGACAACAAATGATCATATTATATGTATTGGTTTTGTTGAAGCAAGTCATTGGATTCTAGTAAAATGATATTATTTTCTTAAATAATAATTCTTTTTTTTTTTTTAATTGTAAAATTAAAGATGAAAGATGGAATTCCAATAAATAATATATTCAATCTATTTTGCAGTTAAAAATGAATGATAAGTATGATGTTTTGTATACTCTTTTTGATGTGATTTCTTACTTAATATATCTTCGAATCATTTTAAATATTTGAATGCTATTACTAGTAATTTTGAACCATACCATTATAAACAACTTGTCCAACATAATGTTAAGTCAAAGCTATCATCTCATACCATTATAAAACAAGTTGTCCAACATAATGTTAAGTCAAAGCTATGGATGATGAACTCCAGGCCCTAAAACATGATCAAACCCAATAATACTTGGATCACCACCACTTAACGTCATAGTGAGAAGCCCATCAGATGTAAGTGGGTCTACAAGATCAAACACAATTCGGTTAACTCAATATAAAGGTATATAGTGCATTTAGTTGCAAAAGAATTTACCCAAATTGAAGGTATTGATTTCTTTGACACTTTTTCTCCTTTTGCAAAATTTACTACAATAGGATTATTGCTTGTTATCGCTTCTTCTCAAAATTGGTTTTTACAACAACTAGACGTACATAATATCTTTTTACATGGTAACTTAAATGAAGTGTTTAAATGGAATTGTCTCATGGAAATTCATCTAACAAACCTAATCAAGTTTGCAAACATTTTAAATATCTCTATGGATTAAAGTAATCCAATAGACAATAGTTTGCAAACTTTTCGTCTGCATTAATTTCGAAAGGATATATGCAATCCACTTATGATAATTATTTATTCACCAAGAGATTGCATAAATCGTTCACTGCAATTTTGGTTTACATTGATGATGTAATTATTGCCAGAAATAGCTCACACGAGGTCACTTTCAACAAGGAATTTCTCCTCACTTCATTCAGAATTAAGGATTTAGGAGTCTTAAAATATTTCATCGGACTTAAAGTGGCCATATCTAAACAAAGAATCAATATCTGTAAAAGAAAATACACTCTAGATTTATTTTTTGACATTGGTTTGCTTGCAGCCAAACCTGCCATAACTCCCATGATGAAAGGCATTAAACTCGGAAGAAGAAAAAAAGTGGAACACCTATGCAATATCCATTCATCTATTAACGATTAATCGACAAACTCATTTACCTAACAAACACAAGGCATTATATCAATTTTTGTGTACAATAACTCAGCCAACATATGAATTCTCCTTCAAATCTTCACAACGAGGCAACTAGAAGAGTATTGGAATATATCAAGTCTTCTCCTACATTGGACATTTTTCTGTCTGCAAATTATGGCCACCAACTCAAGGATTTTTCAAACTCTAATTGGGCAACCTACTCTGATACGTGCAAATTAGTAAGTGATTTTTGCATATTTTTTGGGGACTCTAATCTCATGGAAGTCAAAGAAGCAATCCATCATTTATCGTTGTACATGTTCCTTAGAAGTCGAATACAAGGCCATGGCTACTGCAATATCTGAAATACAGTGGCTGACTTACTTACTCATTGATCTGAAAGTTGACTTTGTCAATCACGCTCTACGTTATTGTGATAATTAGTCAACAAGGCATATAGTGGATAATTCCTTATTATATGAACGGACAAGAATGTCAAGCTCGATTTTCACTTGGTCTGTGAAAAATGGCAACAAAAATTGTTCAATCTTCTTCCTGTAAAATCACTTTCAGTTGTTGGCCGACATTTTTACTAATGCATTGGATCTAAATCCCTTCCATTCTTTTTATTTTCAAGATGGCTTTAATTGACATATGTGCTTCAACTTGAGGGACAATATTAGATAATACTTAGTCCCTCATATTGAATTAGTCTTCGGTCAAAATATTGATAGGTTATTTGAGGCTTTAATTGTTTTTTCTGTTATCACGGTTAGTTAAATGAGTCTATCTACACTATATATTTAATTGAAATCCTATTTTGATAACAATCAATTTCAATAATAATAATGTTAGAAGTTATTCAATATTTTTTTCTGTCTTTACTCTAATATGTTATACCAACCTGCATTGATTATAACCATGTGTGTGGAGAGGAAATTTCTATTGGTATACACTACAAAAAACCAAGATTAGAGGGGGACGAAAAGTCCGCGCAAAAGCATAAAAATCCCTCATAAATAGTCATTTGTAGTGGTATGAAAATCCCCATAAATGACTAGTTTGAAACGAAAAGAGATCAAATATTTTCAAAATAAAATTAATTTTTGTTAAAAGACACCTGCTGTAGTTTTTCCTAATTAGTAATTAGTTTAATTAATGGGTAGGTCTGTAAACTATTTGAGAATTTTTAAATAAATCTCTAAATTAAAAGGATTTTTAATCAAATCTTTGAATCTATATACGTTTTTTGTAGTTAAATCATTCGCAATATTGTTGTTAGTCAATCGTTATCATCGATTATAGAAAGACCTACATACAAAAAATATATTAATTTAAGGACATAATTATAATCAAATTTAGTTTTGGGGATTATTTAAAAATCTCTAAATAGTTTAAGAATAAAATAATAATTGAACTTTAAAATATATATGTTTAATCAGTAGATTACTCATTTTATGTATATATATTTTTATTTACATTAAAATTCTAAATTATTATTTTTAAATTAAATTATTTTACAAATTAACTGAACAAAAATGGCGATATAAAATAATTAATTTGGTTACAATTTTATATTGATAAGAAACCGTTAGAAAAATTACATAATGGATAATGATCAAGGTCAAGATCAAGAAGATAGACAATTATAAAACTTTTGGACAAATGGAATTATAAACATTTCTTTAATAAAAATCAAATTATAAAATTTAGGTTCAAATATTTGTACTTTTCAACCAAAATTAATTATAAATTTGATTTAATAACATTAATAAAATAGTCACCTATTGAGTAATTAAACCTTAAAAATAATAGAAACTATGTAGGCTTTTGTAAAAAATGGTGAATCAAGATTTTAAAAGACTTTGGGACATTGTTATATTTTTAAATATGTCAAGTTAAATCTTAAAAGTGATTTTCAAGCTTCAAAGATAAGACTATAACCTAACAAAGTTCAACCTTATCATAGATATGTATTATGACTTTTTTTTTTACTCTTAATGAAATACAATTTTTTATTAGACAAATGCTACTACCAACCAACTTTATAGATTGTCTATGTAGACAAATACTTAAAAGTTTATTGAAATATTAATAAACATCATTAATATTCATTAAAATGACTTTCTTATGTTACGGTTGAGACATTGATCTAGTAAAATCAATATTCATGAATTTTTTTAAATATATGTGCAAATAATTTTGTTGATAATTGTTATATTTTAGAGTAACTTTTAAA
>NC_021166.2:12425187-12430921 GCF_000331145.2 Cicer arietinum
CTCTTTCGCGGTGATCTTTAATTTTCGTCCCCATTAATTTAACAAATGATGAATGATATTTGAAGTTTTTATTTTTAGAAAAATGTTCTACGTCTTTTGTGTTTTGGTGGAAAGTTTATCAATATCTACCAATCCAAGACAAAGGGAGCGATATGTTGGACTCCATGATTGATATTAGACCACTACCCGACATTGATGAAGGACATCACTCATTGTTGGCAACAACATCAATTACAATCAATTTTTTTTAACTTTTCAACGCCAATAGCAAGGTTGTGACATTTGTTTTGCAAGATATTTGAAAATGATGTGCTTTGCAGCAAAAAAGGGTGTTCTGTAAAGGTAGCAATTCTTTTATATATTTTAGCCCATTGCATTTAAAAAGTATGAATTATTTTGAGACGTGACTTTCAGTAATAGTGCTGTGGGGTGCTCCCGCTTGTCCAGTTATGTCGTGAGTTTATTTGTAGTAATTTTTATAACACATTTTACACGTTAGATCATAAGACTCAAATTTCAAAATATAATATACTTAGTTTCGTAATATTTTATCTTTCTATAAATAATCTCTCATTTATAATATTTTTTAAATTTTTAGTTCAATTGATGAGTGAAATTATTCATAAATCATCTATTTTACAGTTTGATATTATAAGAGAAATAATTATTTGTTACATTCTTATTGAGAATTTTTTTTGTTAATTTTTTTTACTTTTTATTTTTAATTGATTTTTTTAAATTTCCCATCAACATTTTAATTGATACTAATTTTCTTTTACCTCTATTTATCACCTTTTTCTTTCTACAAATATTTAAAATTTCAAGACGATTCATCACAACAAAAGACAAGATGTTTGACTTTAAAAATTTCTTTAAATTTTAACTCTAAAAAATAATTTCTTTGGAATATTTTGCTATTGAAAATCAAAGAAATGTTGGATTCAAGATAGTCAAAATTTATGTTTTTTTATAATGGAAAGAATAAAAAGAAGATTGAGGTTGATTCTTGTTCTACTCTTTGTGGTCAATGCAAATCAAGATCATATATTTTTTTTATGCTAATTGTTGAAAAAACCCTAATAACGTTGTGCTCAACAATCCATGTCAATTACATGATGAATAGCCAAAGGCGGAAGCGTACCTGTGGGAATTGCCATTAATGAAATCCTGAGATGATGATGATAGAGCCAATGGGTTGGGTGATCTTCCTCAGCAAAACACCCTGAAGACCTTGCTCTCTTGATGGGGATAGAGAGAACCAGAGAGTTTTCTCTTTTAGGGTTTTGAAACTGAATAGTCTTGTTGTGTTTGCCTTGGGGACCATTACCCCTATATATAACTATTATTAGTTATATCCCAAATTGCAGTATTTCCAATTCAGCCCCTCATTAAATTAGAAACTGCCTGGTATCTACACTATTAATTTTCATAACTATTATGCTCTTTAGCCATAAACTATTATATAGTATTTGATCCCTAATTTATTGGCTAATTATATAATGACCCTAACACACTTTATTAATTAATTACATATGTGACCCATAAATCTTACAATCTCCCACTGGTCACACATGTATCCTTAGGAGTGTGTTAGACTTTATGACGTCAAAAATGTCATTATAATTACCTTGAGTATAATCCAAGTTGTCCCGTCCATTAATCATATCAGCACATGGAACCAAGGAGGCTTTCGTCATAATAAGCATAACTAAACCCATCAATGATCACCCGTACTGACACAACTAAATGACATAGACCCATTATGAAAAGTGTAGCATGAAAATTACATGAAGTTGGTCAATGCATGTCAATTTTCAACTGGTCCTACTTTATCGAATGAGATCATACCATAACTTAAATGTACAAAGTAACCAAAAACTGAATACTTTAAACTTTATTTCTGATCAGAAAGTCCAAATACAATGTATTTGTACTTTACAATTAAACATAGAACATGAATTACATAATGGACGAAACTCCCACTAAAATCAAGATTCCTCAAACTGTAGCACACCCATGTGAGCAGTATGCTCATGAAAGACCTTGGGTGGTAGACCTTTAGTGAGTGGATCCGCAATCATGGAGTTTGTCCTTAAGTGTTCTATGGATATCTGTCCACTTTGTACCTTCTCTTTAACAACTAGGAACTTAATGTCAATGTGCTTTGACTTGGTTGAGCTCCTATTATTGTTAGAATACAGGACTGCTGATCTATTGTCACAATACAACTTGAGTGGTCTTTCAATCCCTTCAACTATTTGCAGCCCCGTGACAAAATTTCTCAGCCAAATGCCCTGGTCAGATGCCTCATGAATTGCTACGAATTCTGCTGCCATGGTTGATGAAGCAGTAAGACCTTGCTTGGCACTACGCCAAGAAACTGCTCCACCAGCTAACAGAAAGACATAGCCTGAAGTTGATCTTAAGCTGTCTTGGCATCCCGCAAAATCCGAGTCAGAGTACCCAGTGATCTCTAACTGGTCTGACCTCCTATATGTGAGCATGTAGTTTCTTGTTCTCTTCAAATATCTCATGACCCTCTTGGCTGCTTTCCAATGGTCAAGACCTGGATTGCTTAAATATCTGCCTAAAATCCCTACTATGAACGCTATGTCTGGACGCGTACATACTTGGGCATACATAAGACTCCCTACAGCTGAAGCATAAGGGATCTTTTGCATTTCTTGAATTTCCAAACTTCCCTTAGGGCACTGTTTGAGACTAAACTTGTCTCCCTTAGCAACTGGGGTGTCCCCTGGTTTGCAATCCTGTAACCCAAACCTTTTGAGAACCTTATCGATATAGCTCTTTTGTGACAATCCAAGAATACCTCGAGATCTGTCTCGGTGTATCTGAATTCCTAATACAAAAGAGGCGTCACCAAGATCTTTCATCTCAAAATGCTTTGATAGAAATTTCTTAGTTTCGTGCAACATGCCTATATCGTTAGTGGCAAGCAGTATGTCATCAACATACAAGACCAGGAAAATATGTCTGCTCCCACTGAACTTATGATACACACAATCATCAACTGTATTCATCTCAAAACCAAATGAGAGAATTACTTGATGAAATTTATGGTACCATTGACGAGAAGCTTGTTTTAGCCCATAAATGGATTTTCTTAGTTTGCACACCATATTCTTTGGGTCTCCCAACACAAAGTTTTCTGGCTGCACCATATAGATCGTCTCATCAATGTCGCCATTGAGAAAAGCTGTTTTTACATCCATTTGATGAAGCTCCAAATTAAAGTGAGCAACAAGAGCCATGATTATTCTTAAAGAGTCCTTCGATGAAACCGGAGAGAAAGTCTCTTTATAATCAATCCCTTCCTTTTGAGTATAACCCTTAGCTACAAGACGTGCCTTATATCTCTCCACATTACCATTGGAATCCCGCTTGGTTTTAAAAATCCATTTGCAACCAATGGGTTTCTTTCCTTCAGGTAATGGGATAAGTTCCCAAACTGAATTGTCTTGCATAGACTTGTACTCCTCATTCATTGCTTCGATCCACTTATCTGAACGAGAATCTTGCATGGCTTGATGAAAGTTGACTGGGTCGTCTTCCGTCATGCCAACATTTTCCTCTACCTCATTGATAAATACTACATAATCATCCGAAATAGCATTTTTCCTTTCTCTAGTGGATCTCCGCAATGGAGCTGGCTCTTGAGGCACTTGTTCTTGAGGATCTTGAATTTGATCTGGATTTTGTTCTTCCTGAACAACCAGATCATCTTGAGTTTGTTCAATAATGGGAAAGTCAATTGGTGGAAGAATCAGTTCTGGAATTGTTACCGATTCTTCCTCAAAGACAAAATCTTTAACCTTAATCTTCCCCCCAAACTCAATATCCTCAAAGAACGTTGCCGTTCCCGTCTCAAAAATTGTTCTCAAATTAGGATCATAAAATTTATAGCCCCTTGATTTTTCTGAGTACCCTATAAAATAGCTGCTAATTGTTCGGGGTTCAAATTTCTTTTCATTCGGCCTATAAGGCCTTGCCTCAGCTGGACATCCCCAAACATGAAGGTGCTTCAGACTAGGCTTACGCCCAATCCAAAGCTCATAAGGTGTTTTAGCCGCTGCCTTAGTTGGTACTCTATTAAGAATGTATGCTGCTGTTTTTAATGCCTCTCCCCAGAGTGACTCTGGCAAGGTGGAATGACAAATCATACTCCTTACCATATCCTTAAGAGTCCTGTTTCGTCTTTCAGCTACACCATTCATGCTGGGTGACCCCGGCATAGTGTATTGTGGGACGATTCCACATTCCTCTAGGTATTTGGCAAATGGTCCCGGACGTTGTTCACCTGAACCGTCATATCTGCCGTAGTATTCACCACCACGATCAGATTTGACCTTTTTAATTCTTTTATTAAGTTGATTCTCAACTTCTGCCTTAAAGGATTTGAACACGTCTATTGATTGGGACTTTTCGTGAATTAGGTAAAGGTAGGCATATCTAGAATAATCGTCTATGAATGATATAAAATATTGTTGACCATTCCAAGAAGGAGTTGGAAATGGCCCACAGATGTCCGTATGTATCAATTCTAAGACGTCTGTAGCTCTATATGCGCCTAATTTCTTATCTTTAGTCTGTTTTCCTTTAATGCATGCTACACAAACGTTAAAGTCTGTGAAGTCAATGGAATCTAAAATTCCATCTGACACAAGTCGTTCAACTCTATTTTTAGAGATGTGACCTAGACGCTTGTGCCAAAGCACCCCTGAATTGAAATTGTCAATTTTCCGCTTAGTACCACGTGATTCCACATTCAAGGTTTCATTATAGTTAGCCACAGTTTCCAACAAATAAAGATTATCATAACCAGAAAGTAAACCGGTTCCAACAACATTCGAATTTAAAGACAAAGTAAATTCTTTATTCCCGAATGAACAATAATATCCTGATTTGTCCAAATAAGAAATAGAGATCAAATTCCGTCTAAATGACGGTACAACAAAAGTGTCTTTTAAATCCAAATAATGACCGGAACTTAATAATAATCTAAATTTTCCTATGGCTTCAACTTCTACCTTCTTCCCATCTCCTACATAGATCCATCTTTCAGTATCACTAGGCTTTCGGAAGTTCAGGCAACCCTGCATTGAAACACTGATGTTAGTAGTTGCACCAGAGTCTAACCACCAAGTGTTTCTAGGTACTGAAGCTAAATTAACCTCAGAACAGACCAAAGACAGAATCATACCTTTCTTAACACGCCAAGCGTGATATTTGGCACAATCCTTCTTCACGTGTCCAGAACTCCTGCAGAAGAAGCAGTTGTTATCCTTAGTCTGCTTCTTTTGTTCTGGACCCTTAGCAGCAGCTTTGTTCTTGGGCTCCTCAATTCTTTTCCTTTTGCCCTTGTCTTTAGAGATGCTAGTAAAGTGAGCACTTTCAGTCCTATCTTGCTTCAGCCTGTCCTCTTCTTGCACACATAATGAAATGAGCTCATTAAGAGTCCATTTCTCCTTTTGACAATTATAAGTCACCTTAAACTGACTGAATTGCGAAGGAAGAGACAGCAATACTAAATGAATGAGTAAGTCATCTGACAACTCAAGCTTTAGACCTTTAAGCTTAGAAGCAATGTTGGACATCATCATAATGTGCTCTCTTATATTTCCCTTGCCTTGATACTTCATGGAAATTAAATTCTGAAGCAAAGAACTTGTTTCAGCCTTATCACTTTTTACAAAGCGTTTTTCCATCTCAACAA
>NC_021166.2:12431478-12436970 GCF_000331145.2 Cicer arietinum
TGTGTTCAACTTCAAACCATTACAAAAAAAAAATATAACCGGAAACAAAATAATATGGATTCCATAATATATATATCAAAATTTCCAAATTACAAACCCTAATTTTTCAAACATGTCAAAATTCTCAAATTGAATCATAAACAAAGACAATAACCGAATTTTATCATGAATTAAACATGATAGGCTCTGATACCAATTGTTGAAAAAACCCTAATAACGTTGTGCTCAACAATCCATGTCAATTACATGATGAATAGCCAAAGGCGGAAGCGTACCTGTGGGAATTGCCATTAATGAAATCCTGAGATGATGATGATAGAGCCAATGGGTTGGGTGATCTTCCTCAGCAAAACACCCTGAAGACCTTGCTCTCTTGATGGGGATAGAGAGAACCAGAGAGTTTTCTCTTTTAGGGTTTTGAAACTGAATAGTCTTGTTGTGTTTGCCTTGGGGACCATTACCCCTATATATAACTATTATTAGTTATATCCCAAATTGCAGTATTTCCAATTCAGCCCCTCATTAAATTAGAAACTGCCTGGTATCTACACTATTAATTTTCATAACTATTATGCTCTTTAGCCATAAACTATTATATAGTATTTGATCCCTAATTTATTGGCTAATTATATAATGACCCTAACACACTTTATTAATTAATTACATATGTGACCCATAAATCTTACACTAATATGTATTTGTTGAAGAATTGTGAAAACCCCCAATAAATTTGGTGATACAATTTATTCATTTTATTCTAACTTCATCCTCTATTCATCAATAATTGAAGATCATAGTTAAGTAAAATTCATTTTTTTAGTCTAATTGACATATTAGTTTTTATTCATAATAAAAATAGTTAAGCATAAAATTTATATTCTTTTATTGATAATTTTTTACGTTTTAAATATTTTTAACCAATAAATATTTTGTATTTAAAAAACTAATTATATTTTAGTTTTGTAGTTATTATAGTTAATTGAATTTTATAAGGGGTGGTAAGATTTATTCACCCTATATATAATCTCTCATTTTTAATCATTTATAAATGTTCAATCCATGAATTATATTATTCAAAAATCTTCCATTTTAGTTCATTGTGTAATACACTATATTCCAAATTTGAAATTTTGACTTATCTCTTGTCATTAGTGGTCCATATTTAAGCTGTTCATGGTTATGATAATTATTTTTTGACAATTGGTGGCATTAAAAAGAATTTTTACTAGAATATCCTAGTTTTTAGGATTTGTAACTAAAATACCCCACTTTCGAAATCACATTTTAAAATGCCCTACTTTTTTGGGTTAACTGGAAATCGCTTCCTGGGGTGCGATTAGCCAAAGAAGAGTTTTTTTTTTCCCTAGTAGGAGGTCGTCGTTGGCTGGAGATGCGACCTCCAAAAGGATTTTTTCAAATATTTTTAAAATTGTTTTTTATATTTTATGTAATTGTTAATATTAATTTTCTATATTAAATAATAATAATAATACATTAATAAATTATTATTATTATTAATTATTATTATTAATAAAAATTGTTATAATTAAAAATAATTAAAATTAAATTAAAAATAATTAAAATTAAAATAGGAAATTAATATTATAACTATTAAAAGTAATTAAAATTAAAAACAATAAATTATATTATAAATTTAAAATAAAATACATTAATAAGAAAAATTACATTAATAACATGAAATAAAATACATTAAATTAAAATAGGAAATTAATATTATAAATTTCAAAAAAAATACATTAAATAAAAATTATATATCAAATTATTCTCAAACTATTCTCATAATAAGCTGGGACTGTTTTCATTTCAATTTTGGTTTCTATAGCAAATGTTTGCATAACCAATATGGAGTTGATTGTAAGACTATTCCCAAATGCTATAAATTTGTTCAATTGATTTATTTTTTCCCTTCTAGGCCTTTCTATAAGTAACTGTGTAGTTGTGCAAAGCCTGAATCTCAGCAATAATGACCTATTTTAATGTATTTTTATTTATAATTTGATGTATAATTTTTATTTAATGTATTTTTTTTGAAATTTATAATTTTAATTTCCTATTTTAATTTAATGTATTTTGTTTCATGTTATTAATGTAATTTTTCTTATTAATGTATTTTCTTTTAAATTTATAATATAATTTACTGTTTTTAATTTTAATTACTTTTAATAGTTATAATATTAATTTCCTATTTTAATTTTAATTATTTTTAATTATTTTTATTTATTTTTAATTTAAGTATAATTATTTTTAATTATAACAATTTTTAATAATAATAACAATAATAATAATTAATAATAATAATAATTTATTAATGTAGTATTATTATTATTTAATATAGAAAATTAATATTAACAACTACATAAAATATAAAAAATGATTTTAATTTTTTTGAAAAAACCCTTTGGGAGGTCGCATCTCCAGCCAACGACCTCCTATTAAGGAAAAAAACTCGTCTTTGGTTGGTCGCACTCTCAGGAATGTTAGCCCAGAAAAATAGAACATTTTGGTATGTGATTTCAAAAATAGAACATTTTAGTTACAAATCCTAAAAACTAAGATATACTAGTAAAAATTCCGCATTAAAAAGTTAAGAAATTAAGCGATAAAGAGTTGGAACATTCTAGCTCCACCCAGAACATTAATCCAGACATATATTAACATGTTAACATTTGCAATTAAAAGAAAAATCTAAACTCAATACACGTGTAGATTCTAAACCCAAACCTATAGTAAATGTGACGGAGTTTATAGTGATTATTACAATTTATTAACCACAAATTAATTTTTTGGGTTAAATACAAATTTGGTATATCTGTTTTGTTGGATCTATAATTTTAGTAGTCTATTTTGTAAGTAATTTTGATTCTTTAATTTGGTATATCTGCGGTCTTTTAATTTAATTTTAGTTAATGTTTAAATTTTTTATCGTTTTTTTTTTTTGATTTGGTCCTATAATTTAATTTTAAGTGACAATTTGATATTTTATGTTTTAAAATATCAACAATATTATTCATTTTTTTACAAAAATTCAAAAAATTCATCACAATTTTTAAATAAAACCCATAAAATGAATAATCATCTTCAATATAATGCAAATTTCATCAAATGCATAATTCAAATAAACTCATATTTTCATCTCCAACAACATCAAATAAAGAATGAAAATACGAGTTTATTTTAAGATTTAAGTTATGAATTTGATTAAATTTGTATTTTATTGAAGATAATAATGAATTTTTTGGGTTTTGTTTGAAAATTTTGATGATTTTTTTGTTTTATTTTTTGTAAAAAAAAAATGACAACATTATTGACATTTTAAAACATAAAATATCAAATTGTCACTTAAAATTAAAATAAAGGACAAATTTGAGAAATAAAATATAAAGAACTAAAATGTTAACTGAAATTAAATTAAGAGACTGCATATGCAATTTAACCTTTAAGATATTTTCTCCGATGTTTGATTTGGAATTCAATTTAAATGATGTGACAATTAAATGAGTTGATGTGGAAGTCATGTCATACTTATAGTGATTTTTAAATCATTTAAAATATTTTTATTAAATCTAAAATGATTATTTAATTTTTTATATAAAATAAATCAAATTAGTATAAAACAAAATCTGAAAATAAAAATTGTTGATAAGTGGTATTTAAAATGGAAGACTTTGGAACATATATAATGTTAGCTGCGTGCAAAACAACCGAACTGAATTATATTTTCAGTTAGTTATAAGTTAGTTGTATTTGTCTTCTTATCTCTCTCTAATATAAGTGACTTATATATAATGTCTAGTTAGTTCTCATGTAAAGTAGAAGTAGAAAAACAAAATTGTGAAGGAGAAACGCAAAAATAAAAAAGACTTGTAAAGTTTTACTTCATATTAGTGATCTTTTCATGTTAGATTCAGCCTCCAAATGTAAGAGTTTAACTCTAAATTAATTGAGTTAACAATTTATGTGTATTCATCTAATATTTTACTGTTTTTCATACAATTATGTAATTTTCATTATTTTTTGTATTACAAGAAAGCTTCATGAACTTCAATTCATTTGTAGCAATTGATAAGAGAAACAACAAGAGAAATTAAAAAAGTTTAAAAATAACAATTTGAAAAGAGAATGAGTTGTAATTGTTAGGTGAAAGAAATGAAAAATAGGATATGAAGGTAGATAGATAGAGAAATTCTACAATATGGTACATTAAACTTGTAGAACTAGTCCAATTATCTGTGAATCTTTCACATTGATAACTTGATCTTTAATGTGGGTGCAATTATTTCAAAAATTATATAAATTAAGAAATTCCTCTAATCGTTAGTTAACAAAGAGAAAAATAATAGATTTTGAGGTGAAGAATGTGAAAATTTGGAGTCATCAGAGAAAGGAAAATCGGGTGGTGTCTTGAGAGAGCTCAGAGACATGAAAGAGTTGCAAACAATTGAATTTGTATATGTATCTTCACTATAGTGGAAACTATTGTAGGGTTGTTATCTTGTTGATGCACAACTAATTTTTATAATGAAAAATGATGAAAACAGAGTTGATTCATTGTTTTGTCCCCTCTCTCCCAGTGTATTCTGTCAAATGTGAAAATATAGTTTTGACCCTCCAATTAATAAAAGTGGAACACGTTCATGTGTTTCGTGAGTTATGACTCCTTTAAGCTCCCACAAGATGGAGGAAGTGTCAACAATGTCAATCTTAGTAAGCAGTTAATCCGCAAGTTAATAACTGGATGGGACATGAGAGACTTGAAGTACCTTATTGGCAACAAGGTATCAGACACAATCATAGTCAATTGCTAGATGTGAAGTTTATAAAATGTGAACAAATTAATTTAGAGGATTACTCAAAATATACAACAAAGTAGACTACAATGTTTTCTTTCTGGTAAATGAAAGAGTTTTTGGTTTATTACTAAGTATCTGGATAATGTCATTTGCTGTTGACATGAAGATTATATATTTATTTTGAAACAAATGCCAGTCTAACAAAGACTAGCGTTCGTATCGAGGCTCCAACTAAAGTCATCCACTTTTGTTTTAGTGATTAGTACTACAATTTTTATGATCTCTAGAACATTTTTTTAAACTAACGTATATAAAATGTTGTCTAAAAATAGATAAAACAGTATTTTATGTCTTTTATGTCTGTTGTTAATATTATTTTTGCAACACCATACAAATGTTATTTAAAATATTTTTGGGTATAATTTTAAAATGTCTCTATGATATCTCTAGGACAATATTTGATAATTGTTATCTCATATATTTCTATGAACATTTTTCAATTGTTGCCTTGTTTCGAATGAAAGGCTACAATTAAAAAATATTAAAAATTTAACATTTATGAATTTTTTTTGCGGAAAGAATTCTCTCCAAATAATATATATATATATATATATATATATATATATATATATATATATATATATTATATATATATATTATTTTTTTTTTTTTTTTTATATA
>NC_021166.2:12437049-12445690 GCF_000331145.2 Cicer arietinum
GGGAAAAAAAATTCTCTCAAAAAAATATATATATATATATATATATATATATATATATATATATATATAATATATTTAAAAATTATATTATTTTTTTATTATATAAAATAAAAGTATGTTAAAAAAAAACTGGAGGGTCGTTGTAGAAGAAGAAAACGCAATAGAAACATATTTCAATCCCTCCAAAATCAATTGCAAAATCTCTAAATTTTCAATCCTTCCAATTCATTATCCATTCTTCGTCAATTTTCAGTCCCAACAATACCAATCAATTTTCTTTTTCACTAAATCCCAAAATTGTCAACACATTGCGTCGTCGTTGACGTTCTACATAAACTAACTTGTCTTCATTCACCCCCTCCGTCAATATACCGCACTGTCAACGCGATCTCTCATCCATCAACAAGAGCATAGTTTGTTTCGTTGTCTATTCGTTCTTCTCCTGTTCTTCGGTGTTCGTCTCCTATTTGTCGACCTCGCGTACTGACAGGGTTGCATATTTGTTCATGTTTTCACCTTTGCTTGTTTGTTGTTGTGTTATGTGGATTGCTATGTTCAATATTTGGTTTAGGGTTCATCTTCTTTGTTTTCTTTATTGGGTTTCTTTTTGCTTTGATGATTGCTCTGGTTTATTTCATTTTGCTTTTTGTCTCTTGTTCGCTTTGTTTTGTTGGTTGTTTCTGTTCAAATTTTGATTTTCATTAATCATAATTTTGAAGCCATGATTAAGCATGTGATTTTTTTATTCATGTTGTAGGAACTAGGAAATACAATATCTTTAGTTTTTTGTGTTGATTATTCTTTTTCTATTATTTAATATAGTTGTCGTTCACATCTTGAAACTTAATTATCAAATTAGTGGGACTTTAACTAAGCAAAACTTTTGAGGGTGGATTTTATCGCACAAAGTATGCAAATGAAATTATCATGGTATTTGTCTTATCAAATATATTATATCTTTATTTTGTTTTACTTATATACAAATCATTATCTCAGTTGCAGTTGGTTATATTTATATAAATCTTATAATAGGAGTTTTGTGCTTGCATTTGAGTCATTCTTGATTTACTTGAGATTTTTTAATTTTGTCTATTATTTATTTGAAATATCATAGCAAAACATTATTTGTATCTCTAATTATTAGTTTCCTAATTTTACAATGGGAGATATGTTGGATAAACTCTTCTTACTAATTATTATTGTGACCTATGCTAATATCTTGTAATTCAAGATTAATATTAATTAAAATTTGATAGGAAACGAAATAAGAGTTTGAATTTAATTAATAAATATGTTAAAGATAAAGTTGATCTTTTTAATATATTATTTCATTTCCATCGATTAAGAATAACATCCCTAATCATATGCTTAAAAAACTCAATATATTAATATTAACATATCTAATGTTAGCATATCTTTTTAAATTGCAACGTGCTTTCAAAACTCTAATGCAACATTGCAATCCTCAAATTAATATGAAATCAATAGAAGATTTGTTAGCATTTTTTCATGGTGATTCTTATGGTGCCCCAAAGGAGACTACAACACAAATGCATTCCTCTACATCAACACATGCTCCATGTCTTGAAAAGGTTATCATATATAGCAATTGCTATTATGGTTGTCATAATTAAATTTGATCTAAATTCTTGTTGTTGTAAGAGTGAAATTGGGAAGAAAAAAAAATGTGCATTTGGACTTAATTTGTAACTAACCTCTAATAATAGATCTTGCTTTTGGTCTAATAGTGATTGTGATGTTATTCAAAAATAAATAAATAGTGATTGTGATGTTATTGTTTTGAATGATTATAAGTAAAAAACAGTAACGATAAAATTATCGATGTTGGTGGTGATTTTGAAAACATATCGTGAATTTTGGTTTCGATTTTGTTTCACCATTGAGTTGGAAATTGACTCACTTTGGAATTATATTTTTGTTTGCGGTTATGTTTGTGTGTGTTGCTCGCTGTTTTGCTCAATTCTGTTTCAGTGTGTGTTTAATGAGATTCAGTTTTGTGTGCATTTTTAGGTTTCTATTTGCGGTTCTGTTTGTGTGTTTTGTATTTTTCTGTGTTTTTCGCGTCTGTTTCTTCTTGCGAGTTTTGTTTCATCATCTATTTTGTTTTTAATTTTTTTTATGGAACAAAGTATCAATGAAGATGATGAAAATGACAATGAATTATTTCAAGATGACGATGTAGATGATAAATTTCAAGATGATTAAAATTATTGTCTATAATCTCTAGCAACATTTTGTTAATGTTCTCATTGTATTGCTTTAAGACAACATTTATTAATTGTTGTCAGCAAAGACAACAATAATAAAATGTTATCGTAAATGCGTTGAAAAATTGTTCCATATTCCTATAGTTTAGGCAATATTTTATAAATAGTGTGCCTAAAAATGCGAGAAAATTGTTGCCAACAGTAATAGGCAACCCTCGCATATGAGACGCATGAAAAATATTGTATATTCTCCTTAACAATATTTTTCCGTATTTTGACAATATTTCAAATGTTGTTGAAAAGCAAAAATATTGTAGTGCACGTATGAAATCATATCCTTGTATAAAGAGTTGCAATGATTTCATCTATCATATATACATTTAACTATACACTACACTAAACACACTATCATGTGATGTCCAATATCCATTGACCAACTTTACTTTAAGAGTGGTGAGTGCATTGGTTTGTTAAAAGAATATTGCAAAGAACATGAAATAAGTACCGAGAAGACAATTGCCAAGACACCTAACATAATGTAGTTGTTAAAAGAATGAATCATACCATCAATGACATAATTAGCTATATGCTCTTTCATGCAAAATAATCAAAATACCTTTTGGAGTGAAGCAATGAGAAGTCTAATGGATTTGTTCAACATTTCTCCTTTTGTCCCACTAGATGGTGATGTTCCAAACGTAGTATGATTGGGAAATATGTATCTTTGTGGTTGCATTACTTTTGGACACATTCCAAAAGATGCGGGGTCCAACTTTAATAATAAATTCAAACAATATGTTTTCATGAGTTACAAAATAAAAAAATTTATAATAAACTTTGTGATTTGGTTGACAAGAAAACTATCAAAAACTGAAATGCAATATTTCTTGAAGATCAAAACTCCTGCTAAAACTTTTGTTGATGGTAGAGAATCTATAAATATATCATGGAAAAATGTGAAAGAAAAATTAAATCTATGTGGAGATTTCTTATTTAGATAAAATTAAAGAAAAAACAACAAAGTTTGGTGATTTTCAACCCAAAAAATAGCCCCCAAAAACAATCTCCATGAAAATAATTTAAATCATTAAAATTTAATAATATTTTTTTACAACGATCAATGTTAATAATTAATATTATTGGTATTTTACTCGGGTGATGATTGAACCCTCCATCTCTTTATAACTCAACTTTCTAACTTCTCCACTGTAACCACGAAACCAACATTATATCCCATTTAAAATTTAGTTTTATTAATGATTACAAAAAAAAAAATTGATTTTAATAATATTTAGATAATACGAATAATATTAAAGGCATTTTAAGTTTAATATATTAGTTGAACACATTGAGATATTAACACTGAATGAGGTTTTAGGAGACATGTATAGGACGGTGAAAGTTATATTAAAATCTCCAACAATTTATTTTAATAAAATAATTTATAGAAAAAAAGCCTTCACTATAATTAAAAAGTAAGTTATATTTTTCAATTTAAATTCTAAATTTTTTTGTTTTACAAGATTCATTTAGGGATATAAAATTCAAACTAAATAATTCAATTGAGACTAAAAAATTATCAGAAATTAATTCAAATATTCAACATGTTTGACATAAAATTCAAATTAAATAATTCAATTGAGACTAAAAAATTATCAGAAATTAATTCAAGTATTCAACATGTTTGACGTTTTTTTATGTCCAAGTCTAAAGTAAACCAAAACAAATAAGTTTGACCTCTATTAGTTGAGTATCATTTTACGAAATTTAAAAATAAACTATATGAGAATTGCACTAACTTATTATATTTATTCACATTATATTAGTATTATTATTATTATCTTAAAAATGTGTTATTTAAGTATTTTTAATAATTATAAATTATTTTTATCATTGTAGTTGAAGTATCTATTGTTGTAATAGTATAATCTGATATTTGAACGTTTCTTTTAGTTTTTTAAATTAAGTGTCTTAATTTTTTAACTATTGATAGACAATAGGAATTGAACTTTCAGTGAATAAAGCGATGGAAGAATCAAATTAAATCAACATGTATTTCAATGATTTGGCTCGCAATCAAATTAAATCAACATGTACTTCAATGATTTGGTTGGCAATATACGAAAAAATATAATAAAAGCTCAACGTGTCTAACTATGTGTTTTTGTACATTTTTTTGTCTTTAAGAAAACAAATTGAAACAATTTGCCGCATCCTCTAACTCCACTCTTTGATTCCTCCTCCCTCACCATTGCATTTGTAAATTTAATATTGTGTTTATATTACAAATTTTTAACTTTAATTTTTTATATATAATATAATATTAAGTTATATGTTTGTTTATTGATTAAAATTTTAAATATCAAACCACTAAATTTTTTTATTCAAACTCGTTCGTTAGATTTTAGCACCCAACGGATCTAAGAATACCAGCCAGAGTTGTCACATTTGTATTTATATTTTAGTTTTTTTAGCGTATGCAATATATTTTTTTAACGTATGATTTTTTTCAAATACTATTATACTTTGCTTTTTGTGAAAAGACTATTATGTATTTTATTTAGAATAATTAATTGACTACTCTTTAAATAAATTTGGATAGAAATTTGTCTTTAAATATTAATATTTTTTAAAATTATTATATTTATTTATTATTACTTTTTCAAATATATCCTTCTTTCATGTGATTTTTTAATATATTCTTCACAAAAACTACTAATTTATTTTAAAAATAAAGAATCATATTAAACACATTCATGTATAAAAAATAATTTGAAAACATCTACGTATAAACTTGACACATTAATTTATTACTAATTTTTTATTAATATATATATAAAAAAAATGTAAGGAGAAATTTAATTGCGTGTCCCGTCACAATATTGCAACGTAGAAAGAAAAAAAAGAATAACAAAATTATTAAGAGGCCTTTTTGAGTTATTGACTTGACTCAATTATTGAGATCCCCATAACATCCATCATGATTCATAGTTTTCCATATTTCAGCCCTGGATGGCGAGTGGTAGATATAAGAATATAATAAATTTCTTAATATCTCGATTCCGATTATGTACATTATTTTATGATTTAATTATGTACGACTCTTATCAACATCCCTCTTTAGATATCAACCTAGATTGTCCGCACGTGCTTTTCTTTTTTAAATTGAAATAGAAATTTAAATTCTATGGACGGTTAGTTTAAAAATACTACTCATTATTTCAGCAACAACAACAAAATAATCTACCTAGAGTAAAAAAAAAAATCTACCCAACATCAAATTACATCTTAAGAGTACTGTAGTGTTCTATAAACCATCAAGAGATAAAGATTCATCCTATAGTAAAGTATAATCGTTAATAATCATGGTTGAATCCAAGAAATAGAGAAATAACTAAAAAGAAAAATAAAATTTAAAAATTATTATTTAAAAAATTATTTTTACAATTAGAGTATGATACACTTTTATATAGTGTTATCAATATAACTAACCTAACAACTTTCATTTAACTATAAGTAATTTTAACTACCTCTAATAGTCTCCCGCAAGTTGGAAGTATGTAACAACACTTCCAACTTGGAATTAACAATACAAGAAAAAGAAAAAAAACAATGAAACTAATGGAAGAAAATTATAAGAAAAAAAACACAAGTTGTAATCACTTCAGCTAAACAACAAAATTCATGTAGAAAGTGGCAGCAGCTGAGGTGCATAACTCTCGTCGAAGTCTTCAGCCTACTTTGGACTAATTTAAAAATCTTCTGATGTCTTCACGTAACTCACTCCAATATAGAATTAAAAATTTCAATATTGAATCTTCAAATATCAAATGTAACCAACACAGCTTAACCATAATATGATAAAAACACAAATAGAATGAGAAATGTTTAATACCATAGAGTAAAAAAAATAAAAAATAAATGATAATTGTTTTACTATCATATGGTAGAAACACAGAGAAAGCCAACAATTGCTAAAAAGAATGAAATTGTAGTGAATATATATCACTAAAGCATCTTCAATTTTGAAACTACAAATATTAGCATCTTCAATTTTGAAACTACAAATATTATACAATCAAGTTGAAAAAGAATGAAGAATCACACATTTGGATTTAAAATGAGAAAGAAAAGATAAAGAAAATTTGGTAGCGGAATAACTATTATTATTTTGATATCATGTTAAGAATCATGGTTGAGCCCAAGAATAAGAGAAATAATTAAATAGAAAAATAAAACTTTAAAATGATTATTTGAAAAATTAATTTTACAATTAGAGTACGGTTCACTTTTATATAATGCTATCAACGTAACTAACCTAACAACTTCCATTTAACCATAAGTAATTTCAAGTACCTCTAATAATAATTAAAATAAACACAATCAAATTTTAGGAAGAAAAAAATGACCTAGATTTTTTTGCTAAAAAAGGAAAAAAAAAATTATAAGAATTTTGATATTAGTAATATTATTTACAAGTTTTTTGTTTTAATTATAATTTAAATAAAAAACGATTTTTTAAATTTGTAGTGTTTCTTTTAATTAAAGATCAAAATTTTAATATTAGTACAAAATTTTGGAAAATATTTGATACGCTATGCATGTTACAATAGAAGTAAATATTTGTATTAATACTTTAAAAATAAATGTAACAAAGTGACGTTACATTATCATACTACTTTAAAAAGAAAATTTTATAAAAATAATAACTAAAAAATCAATATATTTTAATTTTTAATAAAAACTAAGTATATCAATTTTTTAATTTTATATATTTATTTAATTGAATGGATATAAAAAAGTTATACAAAATGTATAGAAATTACACACATCGTTTGATATATCTATTCTAAAATTTAGACTAGATAAATCATTATTTTAAATACTTCTTTTATATTTTATTCTAAAAATAATATATATAGAAGTTATTAAAGATTGTGTTTGTGGTATATGGTTTGTGGGACCGTGGCTAGACAAAGTGGAGAGTTTTTATTTCTAGGTACAAAACATAATGGAGAATTTTTATTTTGGTACAGCATATTTGGGAAATTTAGTCCTATAAAATAGCAAACAATGAGAACTCCAGTTCAGCACAATAGCATTCATTACAAAATATAGAAGTATCAATCTTCCTTTTTTCAGCACTCAAGTGTTATAACTATTAGTTTTATTTTAGCTACCCTTTTTTCCAATGGAGGAAATCAACAACACACCAATGAACACATCAGAAACTAACAAATGGTTATCTGATTTGGTAAGAAAATTAAAGACAAATTCACCTTTCCTATCTTCCAATTTCACAAACAATTGATTATAAATTCTTTAACACATTTTTAAATTTTGTAGGAAATTGATGAATACAATTTATTTCCTGAGGAAAGCAACCTGAATTTCCTTGATGCTGATGAGGATGAGTTTGTTTCACATGACATAGCTAGTGTCTTTGAGGAACAGACCAAACAACAATGTTTGACTTCAGAGTGTACTTCCACAACTCTCAGCAACTCATTTACTGATGAAACATGTTTTGAGTCTTTTGACTTTGATTTTGATTTTGAGAGACAAACCAAACAGCTGAAAACAATTGATAATGACAATAACATCATTGACACCTTTTCAACAAAAGTTTCTTCATCGTCATCTAACTCATCTTTTCAATCTCAGATTCTTTGTTTTGACCCTTCCATAAACACACAACAGAACGAGGTAGTGTCAGTGTCTCAACCCCAATTGGGAACAAAAGGGTCCTCAAAAAATCAAAACTTGGAATCACAAAACAAGAGGTCTCGAGCTAACTCTCATGATCATATCATGGCCGAGAGATTGCGAAGAGAGAAACTCAGCGTTAGCTTCATTGCTCTTGGAGCTCTCATTCCTGGCCTAAAGAAGGTACAAAATAACTCAATTTCAATCACCCTTTTAGCTACTTAGTTACTTCTCAAATAATTTGTCATAAATCACTAGACAAATGAGACACAAATGGATCAACAAAACTTATGTTTCAATTTTTATTGACTTATTTGTATTAAATATAATATTAGTCACATTTATTAATTAGATTACTTTGTTTGTTATGCTAATTTATTGTTAATTAGACTAATATTGTATCTAATAGAAATCACGTTGCAATTGCAAAAACATCAAATATTTATATTTGCAGTATTTAGTAATGAATTGTGTGTAAAAAATGGTTAGATGGACAAAGCTACTGTATTAGCAGATGCTATCAAATATGTGAAAGAGCTTAAAGAACGTTTGGAAGTATTGGAAGAACAGAGGAATAAAAGAAAGGCAGATTCAGTGGAGAAACAGACGAAAGCAGATCTGTGTAGCGATGATGAGTACTCATCATCTGATGAAAGCATTGAAGGTGCTGCAGAGTCACAATTCCAAGTGGATGCAAAGGTGTCAGG
>NC_021166.2:12445737-12464517 GCF_000331145.2 Cicer arietinum
GGGAAAGAGATACTGATTAGAATCCATTGCAAGAAGCAGAAGGGACTACTTGTTAAAATCATCTCCGAGATTCAAAGATTTCAACTATTTGTTGTCAAAAACAGTCTCTTACCCTTTGGGGAATCTATCCTTGACATCACTGTCATTGCTCAGGTAAAGGACATTCTCTCCCTACCTTAATAATTCACACAATATCTTTTCACTAGATCTAAATACACAATTTTTTTTTTTTTTTTGAAAAGCAAGAAATATACTATTTCAACTATCAATGAAAGTTAAGTTTTATTATTAGTTATACAAAATATAATAATATTTTAAAAATTATGTATATAATAATCATTGATGGTTACTTTATGAAAAGTTTTAAAGTTTTATTGAAAATTGTGAACGTTATTAATTTTAAGACATTTTTTTTATTACAATGAATTATTTTTTAAAAAGTGAATTATTTTTCTTGAGAAAAAAAATTGAAATGTTAATTATTTAAGCACGCCATACGCACACATAAATGTAGAGAGAACAAATAAATTATTTATAATTATTGTTGAAAAAGTTAAATGATATGTATTTTTGTGTTTGTATCTATATAATTTGAATGATTGTGAACAAACAAGAGTCGCTCGAAAGAATAATTAAAAGTACAATTAACCACATTAACAATGACATTTTTGCCTAACATGAAATGAAATACAGAAAACACATAAATCCAAATTGAAGACAAATATCATCTATACTTAAACAATTAATTAGTTATTCCACCAAATAATGAAATCATTTGTTTATAGAAAAAATACGAAATTAAAATGACTAAAATAATAATTTCACACACTCCACTGTTTGAGCCGGTATACTTTCCTTTTGATTAAAAATGTGATGATTATGCTATTTTCAAAATGTACACTAGCAAGTCAACTATATAATCTGAACTTTATGTCTTATTTGAAAATAGAGAATAACCCATCAAATTATTAATAATAATGACAGATATTAGTATTATTGTATATCTTTAGTAAGTATTTTAATTTAAGTTGTTTTTATTGAAATACGAAGAATATGTTAATATATGAATTTAAAGATTATTAAAATTTTATTTTAAAAAACTTTTATATATTAAGTAGTTTTAACTTTATAAATATTAAATTTTTTTATTTAATAATTTTCATTTATAAAATTACTTCCACCATCGTGGAAAATATACTAAAAACAACAAAACAACGATTTTCTTTCTATATTTGCATGATTTATTCATTTCGCTTTCGTTTGTCTTTTTCCTCTACAAATTTTTTAATGGAATTTAAATATTAATATTTCTGTTACTATTTTACAGATGGGAGAAGGGTACAACCTTACCACAAAGGAACTTGTCAAGAACCTACGTGAGGCAGCATTGAAGTTCATGTCACTGTCATAAAATGAATAAGGCACGATTGTTGTGTGCCATTAGACATTAAGTGCTCCTATGTTTGATTTTTTTTCTTTTTTATAACAACCCCTATGTTTGAATTGGCTGTTAGTAGAGTAAGGTCACAATATGATTTTGATTTTGTTGAAACTTTTAAATAATTTTTTTTTAATAAAAATTGTGGTGGTATATTGTAATGAATTTCTTTTCTATATATTATTTTCTTTCTCCTTCCATTGAGTCAGTATGTGCTCTATTTGTTATGTTTCAATATCTGTCAAGTCCCTTTCATAAATGTGCAACACATGGCCACAAAATTTTAAGTGTTTAGATTTTAAAATTGATGGACAATTTTAATTAATTAAAAAAGACGAGAAAACACATCATTTTTTTTTTAAAGGTCGAATGAGTTTATGTTATATTTTAGTTTTGAGAAATTGTTTTAAAATAAATTTATATCACCGAATATATAATTAGGTTGAGTCGCAGAATAGATCGTTTAGATAGACGTGTCTTTCGACTTGAACATTTGCATTACAAGTAAAATTCAGATTCAATAAGAGTGACACAGAGTCTTGAACTCTATTTCTCACATCAATCGCACACACAACATTTTAATATGGTGTATTCTCAAAATCTCGTGCATATATGGTCGTGCATGTGTATCTCAGTATAGTGAAAGCTCTAGCAATTATGCCTCAAAATTCTATAGAAAGCGGTCTCATTTCCATATTCACATAGTTGAGTCTATAAGAGTACTCATGTAGCTAAATACTTCACTTCACATAGAGTATATATATCTCATAAAGAGTTTATATTCTCTCATCTTTTCTTCGCTTCAGCAATCATGCTTCTATGAGTTATAATAGCATGTTCATCATATATCACTATGACATGTAGTTACCCATTGAAGCTAATTCTTGAGATCTCTAATTTTTTATGTCGGGTTACCATGACGAATGATTGAAACATAGACTTTAACTTCAATAAAAAAATTAAAAAAATTTTTTGAAAAAAAAAAAAAAAAAAAAAAAAACTCTCACAAATTACTAACTGAAAAACTCTCACAAATACAAAAATTCAAATTGGTTGTTATTAGTGAATGAAAAAGGTCTCACAAATTAAATATATATTTTAGCTGATTGTAACATTTGTGACGATAAAAAATGGTCATAAAATTGTTGAAATGAAAAACTATTTGAATTTTGGCGGCCAATTCTCAAGGCCGGCCCAACACATTAGGAGGCCTAAAGCGAAATTATTAGATATGACATTTTAAAAAATAATTAATAGTTTATTTACTAACTATAAAAAAAATTTAGTAGAATTAATAGTATTTTCAAATCTATTTTCTCTATATTTTTCAAAAAATAAAACATGACATTTTAACTGTTCTACAACAACATCAATAACTCATGTAAAATTTTTTATCTTTTAGTTGAAGAAGAAAATACTCTATATACTACCACTCCAATAACTCGTGTTAGCAATATATTCACTACTTGTTTCATGATTTCTCAATTTATAACTAATATTTTGAATATAAGCAATGTGCTCACTTTTTGTCTCATAATTTCTCAATTTATAATTATTATTTCTCTCATCCCTACTATCTTCCTTAGCTAATTTAGTTGTATTAAGAAAAATATTAAATAATTTGTAACAAAAATATGTTTTATTTAATTTATATAAGATTTTATCGGTTGACAGCAAAAGATAAGACGAAGGTTTTATGAAATTTTACAAGATTGAAAAAATATCCATCCAAATAAATAATGGTGCCAAAAATTGAAAATTAAAAAAAAAAAAATTAAGCCTTTCTTGTTTCTGCATATGTTACAAGACTTTTTATTATATATTATTGAGCCTTTATATCTTATAAAAATTTGACGTACAAATATAATTTTTTTTAACTAGGCCTAAAACAAGGGTTTTACACGCTTATCCCTGCGGCCTGCCAATTCTGTTTATATAAAATCTCAATTTGTATTCGACGTTTCTTATAATTAATAAATGATTGGTTTTATCAATTAAAAAATTATAATAACAATCAACAATTTTTTTTAATATATATATATATATATATATGAAATATGTGGTGATTTCTTATAAAAAATTATCAATGAGTAATTTTGAATATATATTTTTAAAAAATATAGATAGATAGATAGATACAAAAATTATCATTCTAATCGCGTTGAACAAACCTGCAGCTACAACGTAGATCCCCAGAATGCGAACCTTTCTAATAATAGTATACCATGTCATGTGATATCTGCTCCAGCACAGAATTCCCCAGAAGATATGTTTATTAAAAAGGATGGATGTCGATTATGTTTTATGCATTGTTTGTCCCTCTCTTGTGGAGATGATAAGAAAATGTTCATCTGACATGACACAGCTTAATTAGTAGGAGCTTTAATAGAGATAAATTAATATTAACATTACAAATCAAAATAGTGATGAGTCACACATATATATTAAATATTAGATGCATTTATTTTATATTTTTTTTCATAAAAAATATATTTCTTTTAATTAAAAATTATTTTTTAAGTTAATTAAAAAATAATAACTTCTCACATTTGCTTATAATATGAGATAGAAAATGTCATACAATTTAAAAACACGACGTTTAACTCACGAATAAAAAAAATAATGTAATTATCTTTATCTAAAAATTTAAAATTGCCCTTTATCAATTTATACTATATTTTCTCTTATTTTTGTGTGACTTTGATATAGATTTTTATCAAATAAGTTTTTTTTCTCATTTTTTGATTTTTACACGTCGTTTTTTTATGTTATTTCTATTAGTTTTATTTTTACCTTTCATTATTCATATGTTAATTTTTTTTATAGGATTATTTATTGTTTTTTATGAGTACTTAAGGTAGATTAATAAATTTTGCAATGAGTCTAAGAAATTGGTTAAAGTAATAAATTTTGAAGTGATCAATTTAAAATATTTCAATTTTTTACTAACGACGGACTGTGTATAATCAAACTATGACAACTATAATCAAACTATGACAACATGATTATTGTAATTTTAGAAAAGAGAAAATTTATACTATACAATTTCATCTTTATTCTTAAAAAATTTAATTTTACTTCTATTATTTTTATATCTTTTTATCGAACATTTTTAGACTTATTGTTTATCCAACACAAATACGAAATTTTTGAAATGAATATTTGTTTTAAAAAAAATCAATTTAGAAATTAATATATCGAAAAATTTAAACTTTCAACATATAAAAAAAACAATTTTAGATATAAAAAATTTATTTAAATTTCAAAAATAAAATTTTTGATATGAAAAATAAATTAAATAAAAAGTATACGTAAAAACTCAATTTTGTATACGTAAAAAGTATTATGAAACAATTTTGAATGGAAAATTCAAAAATAAATTTCTAATATGTAAATAAATTTAAGAAAAATTTAAAAATTTCAAAAACTCAACATTTTTAACATGTGAAAAGGTAGAAAATACAATTACTTTTTAAAAAGTTTGAAAACTCAATTTTCCTATACAGAAAAAAAAAAATAAAGAAAAAGTTTTTGATCCTGAAAATTTCAAAAACGATTTAAAAAAAAAAAAGATGTGACTTAAAAAAAACAGATTGATTTGTTTAAAATTCTCTTTTTCTGAAAATATTTTTGAAAGTTCATATAAAAAATAATAGGATAAGAGAGTTAAAATGTGGAGTATGTTCTCAAGATATTATTGCTGGTGATGGGCCTCCATCGTTATTATAAAAGGTGGGCCTCCCTCATTGTATAGACCCCCAAGTTTAACGTTGAGAAAATATTTTATCGGGAGGAATACCGGATATGCTTGGTGGCCAAAATAACCATATCTAAAACATTAAGGGGTTAAAAAAAACTACCAAATTGTAGAATAAAACTGAATGAAATTATTTTTGAATTAAATTTGACTTTTAAAAATTGAAAATTAAATTATTATTTTTTAAATAATTTATTAACCGAACTGATTTTTATGAATTATAATTGAATCGAATAAGTTTTCAGTTGAAAAAGTTAAACCGAATCGATTTTTAATTAAAAAAACTAGAACCAAATTTATTTTTTTAGAAGTAATTAGGGGTAATTATAGAAACAAAAAATCCAATTTAAAATCAGTTTGGTTCAATGTAATAAACTGATTTACTAATTTATAGAACAATTCGGTACAGATTTTTGAATTGAAAATAAATTCGATTCAGTGTTTTTAAACTAAAAACTAATTCGGTTTAGTTTTCAAACCGTTCTAATTCAGAAGTTTGTCCACCTCTATAAAATATAATAATTATCATATTATTTCAATTATTATTTAAAAGGATATAATATATAATATGATAAATTATTCTTAAATATTATTCTATAGTTAAAATTCTTAATTTGAATTTGATTTGAGTTAAAAACCAACAATATAATTTAAGATCGATTATTTATTCTAGCATTTTTTTTAATAATACCTCATAATAAGAAAACATTTTAGAACCCTGAAGGACCCAAATCTAAATGGTAAAAATGGGTGAGACGGGTGGGGATTTATTCAATCCAAACACCATCAGCATTGGATAATACATTATATGGTAACACATGAGCTTGACCATTCCCATTTCCAAAAATCAGTCTCACCAGTTTCTTGAATGCAGCGACTAGCGATCCCATGAAAAATCTTTACCTTCTTTGGACCAAGTACCACTTCCATGCAATTCAACTATAAAATAACTTTTACAACCAACCTCTTGTACATAACATAACGCAAACCACACACTATGCCTATGGCCTTCGCTTCAAAGGAATCCACCACAATATTCTTCCACCACAACGCAACTACAATACAGTTTCTATGTGAGTAAACCCCCAAGTTTGGTTATTTGTTGCAGCATCAACTAGGCACGACAACAAATATGTACCCGCCAATATTTACAAATAAAATCCGTAACAGATTTGGGAAAAATAATTTAACTAGTATTTGTAGACAAAACAAACCAACCTGTGACAACTCATTTTTTAGTAGTTACATAGGGAGATGTAATAGTATTAGTGCACGAAAATATTTCTACTTTGTAATAAATCAATAAATTGATATGTTGTAATTTTTTTATTTATATTATGTATTAATAATGTTTATGATGAAATTTTATTATAAACTTTATTTATTTGTTATGAATATTTTATGTGCTGATATTTCTTTTTGTCAATAAAGTAGAGGGAAAAACTCTACATAGAACAACAAAAATAACTATTTATATACATAAATGTTTTTTATGGAAATAATTATATATATAAATATTTGCTAATATTTCTAAATATTTAAAAATTCATCAAATATCAGTTAAACGAATATTACTTTTTTTTTTTATATATAAATAAAGTATAAATATAATTTTTATTTAAGACGTAAAATAGTAAAATAATATTATCCATACTTCTAAATACCGTAAAATAATATTATCCGGTACTTCTAAATACCGATTGCCATCCTTAGCATCAGCGTTGATTGATCTTGTAGCGATTTGGGAGAGGCGGACACCAACTCATAAGTTTTTAATCTGTACAAACTTAAAAAATTTACTTTTAGTTCCATAAAAAAGTCGCATTTTTTTTTCCAAAATATCATTATCCATATTGACAGGTGAATGAAAATTGATTAAAAAAAAAATATAGATTTAAATATGTTTGTAGTGTCCTAATTTTATATATTATCAATTATAGCGTTTTTTTACAAAAGTTTATTTTGCATGTTTTAAATAATTTTTTTTAATGACATATAATTGATGAGAGTCTAAAAATTTAACTATTTAATCTTAAATCTTTATTAATGTATCTATAACTTTAAATTTAAAAGATTAAATTATTAAATTAAAAATTAAATAATTAAATTATTAAGTTAACGATATTTTAAAGTTTTAACAATGTCAAAAAAAATTAATTAAATATGTGACGTGAACTTAATAAAAAAACAGAAATTAAAATTAATAACTGAATATTTAAAAAAAACTGAAGTTCAATTTTATTTTAGAAAAACGAAATATGAAAGGTAATATATAGAAAAATAATAAAAATTATTTAACTCAAATAAAATACGTATGCGTATATTTATTATTTAAATATTCATATCTATTCATTTAGTTATACGTTGTATAATTTTTAAAATAGAGTTAGTATAAGTCTATATAAATTCTATATCTTTATTACAATATAATAATTAAAATATAATAACAATCCAAATATTAATATAACAATCAATAAAAAAAAATAACAGATACAAATTAAAAATTGAGGTACCCTACTTGAAAAATCTATCATTTTATTTGTTTATAATTAAATATATTTTTAATTCTAATACAATTCACAAAAATTGTAATGGTGTTGTGCAAAGTTCTGCAAGTGTACGACTTTGTCAAGTAGTAGTATATAAAATTATCGTATCTACATAGATTAATTTAATAACTATCAAATTAACTAAGATTTTATATATTATTTAGACTAATAAAAATTATTGTTGATTAGTATATAACAACACAACTTTGAATTATTGAAAAGTAAACTTATGGTCATTGTTTCAATTGTAATATCAATACTTCAATTTCTATGTTTACATGAATTCTTATTTATTTTCTCGATTATCAATCATTTTTAAAATTATTAACAAAAATTCGTCATTCAATGTAATATTTTTTCCCTGAATTAATTCTTTGATTGATCATACAAAAAATATTATCAAAGAGAAAACATAAAATACCAAGAGGTTGAGTGATTGAAAGATTAGTATCTTTGTTTTGTCATACAAGAATCATAATCTCAATTATCTTATAGATCTACCGATTAATTGTAGTTGGTCAACAGTCAATTGATTGATTAAGCCATGCAAAAGTCGGTCATCCTAAGCATGTAAATAAAACAATAGAACAATTTAATTGAGATAAATAACAAAAATCTAAAAATAAAACTAGAATTTAAAACCAAAACATAGTACAAAAGTATCGTAATCACAAGATTTATCAAAGATCCTAGAACAAAACCTAGCTAATCATTGACATATAGAAAATAATACAAATAATAGAAGTGTTGATCATAAAATTCAATCTACTTGAGTGCAACAAACCTTATTCTTGCATTCATAAACTAGAATATTAAATTTATATTTTTACATTAAAAACTTAATTGATTTGACTAATTTAATTTTATCATCTTATAATCAATTCAATAAATAAATAAATAATAAGAAATTGAAATTGAAACTATAAATTAAAATAAAATAGAAAATAAATACCTTCATAAAATTCTATAACAATATATTTATCACCACAACCATGATATAATTCAAGTCCAAAATAGTCTCAAAAACCATATTACTATTAGTAACACGTGAACACGTGAAAGTAAGTTACCGCACTCATTTCCAAATCCATCCATACTCACATGAAAATAAAATAAAATCTAGAAAAGTAATGCCATTAATTCCAATTTCCAAATAAGGGTTCTGTTGTATAAAGGCAAACCGACAGTAACTTGTTCTGTTCTAGACAGACTAGATTGGGACTGTACGATTCAGCTAAAGCTAAGGGAGGTAATTAGTTTCATTTCCAATTGAAATGTATGTATGAATGAGAATGACATTGTGTTTTCTTAATATCAATTTATTGAATGACCAATTTTTCATTTCTTTCAGGATTATTGACTCTTGGCTTACTTGCAAATAACAAGAACAAAAATTACAACATGACTTCAATTGATGAATCGTGGACTAATTGGTTGTGTGATACGGTAACAATCACATTACACTATAAATTGGTCTTCAAATTAACATATATATTGCATTCTCTTTACATGATTTTGTTCAACTTTCTCTATACTTTTTCAGGAACCAGATGATTACAGTTTAATCAACCAATTAGACACAAACACAGACAATGTTAGTAATTTAGAGAGTAGTAACTTAGAGAGACCTTCCAAGTTACTCAAGAAAGGTTCTTCTTCCACTTACTCATACATTCTTTCGTTTGAAAATGAGAATCCACAACCAATTAAAGTTGAACAAGCCTTGAATCCAAAAACCAAAGTAATGAACTCAAAGAATGAACACAAACGAGTCAATATTCAAGAGATTAACAAGAAAAACTATTCATTTACCAGATCTACTACTAATCACACACCAGATCATATAATTGCTGAGAGAATAAGGAGAGAAAAAATTAGTCAACAGTTCATAGCTCTTTCAGCCCTTATTCCAAATCTAAAAAAGGTTCATTTTTTATGATACCCTTTTCACTAAAACATTTAAATATTTACATACATGGTACTATAGTTTTTTGGGTATAGTAATTAATTTATATTTTTGTAGATGGATAAGGCCTCTGTGTTAGGTGATGCTATAAAGTATGTGAAGCAGTTGAAGGATCAAGTGAAAGTGTTGGAGGAACAAAGTAAAAGGAAACAAAGTGTGGAATCGATTGTGGCTGTGAAGAAATTGTCTCAACTTTTTGTGGATGAAGATGTTTCGGACACTTCTTCATATTGTTGTAATGGAAACTCTGATGAAACCTTAAAAAGAAATCTGTTGCTGCCAGAAGTTGAAGCTAGATTGTCGGGGAAGAGTGTGATGATTCGAATCCTTTGTGAGAAAGATAAGGTTGTGATGGTGAATGTATATAGAGCGATAGAGAAATTTCATTTATCCGTAATCAATGCGAGTTCGTTTTCATTTGGTTCCTCTGTTTTAGCCATAACCATCATTGCTCAGGTACATTTTCCTTTTAATTGTTTTGTTTTTATAATAATACATTATTCTTTTAATTAACTACTACATTTTTTTAACCAGAAGAAGGAAGTAAAGATATATCATTATAAGAAATTGACACATGGTTAAACATAATATCAAGATAAATAATTAAAAGAAATATTAAATTTTGAAATTGATAGTATGCAAAATTATACAATATTCCTCTGTATAATGTTGATAAAGATATCTAACATAATCAATTTTTAATAATTAATTAATCTAACCGTCTTTGCAAGTTAGAAGTGGATTAGTAATTCTAATCTAATTTAAAAGTCGTAATTATATATTGAACTTAAAAATTGATGTATAAAGTAATAACTGTCGAGATGGAAAACACTTTCGTTAAAGTCTTCTACCTATTTCAAATAAATTTAAAAATCTTTGTGTCTCAATGATATACACTAATAAATTCAAGAATCTCAACCTTAAATTTTAAAATATCAAATTTAACTAACAAAACTTAACCACTATAAAATGAAAGCACAAAAAGAATAAAAAATATATAATTAAAATGATAAACTAGTAAATAGAAGCAAACAAAAAGTTGTTATACTTTAATAGAGTACAAGCCTACATTAAAGTCAATAATGACTAAAGAACAATATCTTGAACATCTTCCAATAGGTCTTCCAAAATTGTACTAATAGTACCAAAAGCAAAACAACTCAAAATAATTGAACAAGAAGATAGTTTTCATTACCATCCATAAATATTAATATCAACTCCAATCAGTAGCGGATCTTGACCAAAAATTTTTAGACTATCTAATTTTATAATTTTAATTAATAAATTAAATATAATATTGGATTGTATATTCATATTTTAAATTGTAATTTTACAATTTAAGCGTACAACAATAGAGAGAGCAGAAATGAGATTGAGAAATTGTTAAGTTTGAGAGTGATGAAGCTATAGATGTAGCATTCGGTTGAACTCTTTAATCACTGTAATGATACTTTTCAGGTGTCAATGTTGAAGCTTCTCAATTTTCAACTTTGTCAGAAACTTTCTACTTGAAAAATGTATCAATTTTTTTATGTTTAAACATTGTAACACTCCTAAAAAGATACACAAATTAATTATACAACACTAACTTAGTAATATAAAAAAACTGAATCACAAACACATTAAGACAAACAGTTCACAATTCTCAAAATCACAACTCACGTTCACAAAGTAAAATAATTCACAAATTCACAATCTTACATCCATACTACATTAATCAGAAAAACAATTTACAATCACAAAATCACATTTTACACATTAAAGTTCACAATCTCAATTCTCACACTAAAATCATTCAAAAATACAATTCATACACTACTATTAGTTTACAATCCTAAAAATTAACAAATAGTAGAAGAGGGAAAAAATAATTGTGTAAAAACCTAAAAAATATAAGAAGTAGATTGAAATGAGACAAGTAAGATCGAAGAAGGGATATGTCAAATACGAGAAGAGAGAGTTTGAGTGAGAAATCGATGTCGTGTGGAGGTCGCAAAGAAGGGGTTGAGAGGGAGAGACGAGTGTTGGACTTAGAGGAAGAGATGAGAGAGTCGCGTCGTACTAGAGACTGAGAGGGAGAGACGAGAGTCGAAGAGAAGAGAGGGAAAATAAAGGAAAAGGGATGCAATGAATAACTTTCTCTATACTCTAAAAATTTAAAGAATATTTTACTAATTTATCACTATTATTTTAAGAACATATCATTATCATTTTTAAATAAAAAAAATATAGAATATCGTGACCCTTAACGACTCTTTACAAAGTTCGTCTCAAACTCCAATAGAGACAACTTCACAACATCAAATTATAATTAAAATGGACCTTTATTTATTTATTTAACGGCCATAAAGAGAATAAAAAATGTTCATATCCAAAAACCACCGAGTTGAATATTTGGAGAAGAAAATCAAGAAGATAGAAACCACTAAGAAATATAGAGTTAAGCTTTACGTCGAAAATTATCTTTGTTTCAAACCAATTAAAATGCATGAACTTTCTTTAGCAAAAATACTATATTGATATTTTTGCACTTCCACCTTTCTGCTCAATCCTTATTTGTAAGACATTTTGATAAAACACATTAATTAAGAAAGATTAAGAGGAATGAATAATTCATTTTTTGATAAAAAATTAATTAATTTTATTTTGTAGTTTAAAAATGACTTATATAAAGAGACAAATTTCTTTTACTTGGGACGGAGATATCAATAGAAAGATCTAAATTGTTTTATAAATAATTTTAAAAAAAGAAAGAAGACAAATTATATGTAAGTATGAAGTTCCACTAATGTAAGTGATATATTTGGTGGCAGATGGAGGATGAGTTCAATATAAGCGTCCAGAAACTGGCAAAAAACCTGAGTATTGAACTGGAGAAATTGAAGGAGTGGTAATGTGTATTATGGTAAGAGTAAAATCATGAATTCAGTAATTGAATTTAAGAAAGTTGAAAGTTGCAACGTGGGAAGTGGAAGTGATGTACACGCAGTACATTTGATGGACAGGTTGAAGGCCTTGAGAGCGATGCCATCGATATTTTGCACTGAAATCCGTATTCAGATATCAGATTCTGGAACATAAGATAAGATTATTTGTACTTACTCGCCTCAAAATCAAATATATTTAATTGCTGTTTTTGTCCATTATTTTCATCTCATGACACACTTGATTTTCTTATTTTTAAACTTTTCATTTATCTAAGGCTTTTGTATGAAAAAAATCATATGAATAACCAACACTTTAGTGTGTTTATCAAGATATTTTATAATAAAGTTCCCTCATATTATATCTTAAAAGTTCCAAAGTCATAAAGTTCAATGTAAGCTAAGTTCAAACATTATCATCAAAACTTTTGATGTAAAATTTTCAATAGCTGTATCTTAATTTTGATGATTTTATTAAAATAACAATTGATGTTGGATTTTAGTAAACAACTACTCTTTAAAAAATTTAGAATGTTTAATTTATTATTAAAATTTTGGTTATTCAAAGTAGACAACCAACTAGTAAAATTTTGGGTTTTTTAAGGTAAGCAACCAACAGTATAATTTATCAATAAAACACTCATCCACAGTCTTATCATAGTTTCTTCATCTTTGTTCAAATTCATGGTAAAAGTATCATTCTAATTCATTTTTGGTGCATGTATTAGGATGAAGTGGAGGGAAAACTAAAGAAGGTCCAAAAACTTTATCGTTCTCCTATTTTTTGCTACCGCAATCAACACCCCCTTATCATTTTGAAAACCCCAAAGCAAGGAGGAATCCTTAGACACGTGGTCTACGGTTTCACAATGAGAGTTAGATTTAAGGCAAAACATAGAACATCAAATCCATTTGTTTAATAAGTTGGATTTCACATGAATAGCCACGTTAAAGACACGCCAAAGAATTTTTTTTATCTTACACCAATTACTTTTGTTCATGTTGAAAGCATGCATCAACGTGACATTAATAGGTACATGAACATTGTCAAAACTTTCTTTTGTTTAGGAGCTTTAACATATATAGCTTCTTTAAGCCAAGCAGTAAAACTAATCATACTATCTTCCATATGAATCCCCAAAGGAGAATAGAACCATACTTGAGCAGCCCAAATGTAGTCCTTAAACACATGGTCTAGCTAGGGTTTAACAATGAGAATTACATCTAGGGAAAAACATAGGACCCCAGACCACTATGTTTAATAAGTTAGATATCACATGAATATCCTTGTTAAGGACACGCCAAAGAAGGAATTATGTCTTATGGGGTCTTTAATCTTCCATTAACATTTCTATAAAAATTCAGATTTTCTCTCGTTTGAACCACTTAGATTATTAGTTTTTCAACATTCAATAATGTGATAACCATATTTCATTAAGTAGACCTTGTTCTTCTTGAACTCCTAAAAAATTCATTCACGACTTTAGAATTAGATATGTAAAGAAATAATTTTCTGCTTTAAAAGGTAGAAAATAACATTTAACGATGACCCTTTTTCATGTAATCTCATTGACATGATCGATAAATTTCTACAAATTTGACTCAGAACTCTTTTGAAACCAAACCTACATACCATTATGAGAGGGCAAACAATTTTTTTCTAAGATGTTAATCTTATCACCATTTCCAATAGGCTAGCAACCTTTTTTTTTAAGAATACATGTGACATGTTGAATACTTCTCTAAGTGAAACTTAGTTCTAATTCCAACTTTGCTTGAAGATAACCACAATTAGGAAAAAATATGGCCATCAGACATTGACTAATAAGAGAGACATGATGAGTAAGAACTCTCCATCATTTCTTGGCCACAATTGCTTCGTTGAAAGATCCAAAATTCCTACAGGCCCAAGAAAACTTCAACACATAGAATTAAAAGACACAAAGACAAAAGTTCATTCTACCTTAATCCTCTTTGTGGAGTAAATATAATTAAGAGGTTTGCAATAAAAAGAAATTGAAGTGACAAATCTCATAGTTAGATCAATCCAATTCTTAAAAAAGTCCATTGATAACAAAATATTTTCTAAAAAAGACCATTTTATACGATCGAAGATTTAAGACATATCTAATTTGAGCCCGAAATAGCTTTCCTTCTCAAAACCAAGGATGACTTTATCCGAAATAACACTATAAGGCAATGAGGCGAAAATCATTAGTAGTCTTGGAATTTTTAATCTTATGAATAAGTGTTAACCGTTAGGTACATATTAATCATGAAATAAATTAATATGTGTGACATTGATAACGAAATGCTGATGTAACCATGAATTTTTTTGTAAGAAAATAAAATACACATCTAATATGTTTTTAGATTTGAATTCAAGATCTTAAACACTCTACCTTTTAAAAATAAGGTAACCATCGTAATATTATTAAGATCTTATAAAGAATGTCTTTAGAGTATTTGATAAATTTGATAATAATCATTATATATATATATATATATATAATGTTTTTTTTTTACATAATTAATGATTTTATTAATACACAAAAAAAATATCAAATGGATTGGTGGTAAAAATTATCCTTGATGCCTCTAATTAATGTCACGGCTCTCAATTTATAAATAGAGAGTGAATATCATAAATAGGACAATATAAGCATATAAGAACATCAAAAGTGCATTTAAAGTTAATCAATGCATGGATAATATATAAAATCACATTATAATTATTTTAGAAATATCATAAAATATTTCACACAAAAAAATATCGTAAAAGATTATGCATTAGACTGTGCCACGTCAAAATTAACCTAAATATATTTTTTAATAAAATGATTAATGAACTTCAATTAAAAATGTGATCTTAAATTACTTAATTCACGTAAGATATCATCCTTTATTAAATGATATATTAAAATCGAAAAGAATAAACAGACTAAAAAAATCGAAAAGAATAATACAAAAACACAAAACGTATTTACTCTACTATTATTAGAGTGAATTCTTCTTTTTAGTCTTTTAACAAAATAATAAAGAAATTTATACAAAATTTCAAATTTGAACAATCCAAAAAATATTATCTAATGTAACTATATTTGTTGATAAAATTATGTCTTAGTCATCAAAGTGAATTCTAACATAAGAATATTCTAAAATGTTGACACAAAGGACAGCGACCATGATGTATAATCTAAGCTTGTCTTTTAATGGGTTGAAAATAGGTGAGCCGTGTTTTGGGTCCTTGCCAGCCAGCACAAAGTGGACTAGGCCTCCCACTTCGGACAAACCCCAAAACAATTCTATATATATTAGTTTATTTTTTTTTCAGAAGTTCAATATATGTAAGTTATAAGTGTTTAGTTCTTTTTTTTTTATTATAAAAAATATTGGATAAAGACCTATTTTGGTCCATGAGAAATTTTAAAAATTTTAATTTAGTCCTTAAAAAAATAAAAATACTTTTTAGTCCTTAAGAAAAATAAATCGGACCAAATTATTTCTTATGTGAACATAATTAAAAAATTGAAATTTTTTACTGGTTTGTCATCAACCTGATTATTTCACATGTAATTTCTATAAAAATAGACAATTAGACCATTGACAAAAATTAAAAATAGACAATTAAGATATCATCCATTTATTAAAAACTCAATTTTTAACTATGGTTCACATAAGGAGTAATTTTGCCTGATTTATTTTTCTTCAGGAATAAAAAGTGTTTTTATTTTTCTCAATGACTAAATTGGATCTCTCGAAATTTTTCAGGAATCAAAATGGATCTTTACTCAAAAATATTTAATTCATATACATTGTCAGTATAAACTTTTTTAGGTTGTTAGTTAGTCACAACTATTAAATAATTAGATATATTTAAAATCATGTATATGAATGGTTGTGATGTACTACCAATATAAATTTTTAACATTAACAATGCATAATAATTAAACTTTTATAAAAAAAAAAACATACTTCTATTTAAAAGTATATTTTTGAAGGCAAAAAATTATATTTGTACTTTTTTTTACTAATCTTTATATTTGTATTTAGAAGTATATTTTTAGAGGATAAAAAATTGTGTTTGTTCTCGAAATATACTTTTGAAATACAGGTTACTTTTTATATATCAAATAAAGAGTTACTTTTTTTCACACTTCAGAAATATACTTCCGAACAAATTTTTTATAAACATTGAGGAGAGAAAATATCTCTTAACTAATATGTCCACCTGCCTAAAAAAAACTAATATTTACATGGACTAATTTTCATATTCATTAAATATATATAAATTATATTATTTTAATATTTATTAATAATTTATATTATGATAAAATTTATTATCTCTTCTAAAAAATAAATAAATAATAATTTATATCATTAAATCCTATATATATATATACTCAAGAGAGAGAATGGAGTTTTGAGTAGTATAAAGTTTAATTGACACATTTGGGTTTCCAATTTCCACGAAACCTGTTGGCGTTATTTATTACGTCGTCAAAAAACATTCAGCAGACGAAAAACAAACGTACCCACAATTTGACCAAACGGTGTTAGTGAAGACATAAGCTAGCTAGCTAGCTACTATCACATTCAACCAATATGAACGAACCCAAGAAAATGGGATAACATATATTCACACGTGCTTATAAATAAAGCGGGTACTAAGCGTGTATTGTGCTTCATCTCTATATAATTGTTTGCCAAATTTCTCAACCCTTGTGCACAATCTAATAATTATTCAACAAACAAAAATAATATATCAACACTCTTCATCTTAGATCTTACTATCTCATCTACTTTTCTTCAAACAAGGTAACCCACCCTTCTCACTCTCCTTTATTTCTCTATCATCTACCATATCGAACTCTGGAATTCTTCATTAATTTTGTCATTAATCTTTTATCCAAAAGAGTTTTTGTTTGGTATTTTCTATTCTAAGTTATTGTAAATTGTTTGACTCCTTAATTTTCAGTTTTACCATTACAAGCAATTCAAGCTCAAAGATGATTCAAATTTCATCAACCAACTACCAACCTGAATTATTTGTAAGCACACTATACCAAACTAACTATTCCTTCTATCTATAAAAAAAAAAAACTTAATTTTGATGATAAAAAATATGATAGGGAATGGAGGATCCTACTTTCTTTGATGATCAAGAATACACAATGGATTCATTTGCATTTCACTTTGATGATATTGATTTCAAACCTTTCTCAGCATCTCCAGAGAGTTTTTCCTCTCATAATAGCAATCACAAGCGTTTTAATTCTGAAAGTCCTAACCTATCTGTTGCATCAGTACAACCAACAAAACAACTCAAAACTACTTGGAATAATACTTATGGAAGTGATTCCATGAATAAGAATATTATTCCAAAGGCTTCTAATTCATCTCCATCTTCCAAAATCATTTCTTTTGATTTTGACCACTCCAATACATCTTCAGTTAGTTCTCAACAATTCTACAACATGGTGAAGAAGCCTAAAACTGAGATTGCATATGGCAAAAACTTGAATTTTGAGGCAGTAATTTCTCAAGGTGATTATGATAATAAACTAGAGAACAAGGTTTCCACAACAACGACGACTCAAAGAAACTCAATCCAGGCTCGAGATCACGTAATGGCCGAACGAAAACGAAGGGAGAAGCTCAGTCAGAAGTTCATTGTTCTTTCCTCCATGATTCCTGGACTCAAAAAGGTACTATATAGTATATTTTGTTATAATTAATATCATGCACATAATTCATGAATGTGATGCATCTTCAATGGTTTTAATTAACTCGGTGCAGTTGTGTTGCAATCTTTGATATTGTGACAAATTACAAGTAAATTAAGTTGGTAAGATGCAATTAATTATTTAGATATTGCGATTGAATTGCAGACTGCAATTAAAAATCATAACTTCTTTTTATGAATTAGATAAATGGGTTTAATTTTGCATTCATGCAAACTTGATTTGAGTTCAACTGGTCACACATTTTGTATCATGTAATTCAAATATGAAAATATTATTTTCTATCTTTATTATTATTACTATTCACAAGTGAATAATCAATATATGTTTTGCATGCATGCAGATGGACAAGGCAACTATTTTGGAAGATGCTATAAGTTATTTGAAGCAATTAAAGGAAAG
>NC_021166.2:12464716-12509145 GCF_000331145.2 Cicer arietinum
AAGAGTGAATACTTTGGAGGAACAAGCAGCCGTCGACCGAACAGTCGAGTCAGCTGTTTTTGCGAAGAGATCAATTCTCTTTGCTGATGATGATCATAACTCGTCTTGCGACGAGAACGCAGACCAATCAGTCCCTAAAATTGAAGCAAGAGTTTCTGGAAAAGATATGCTCTTAAGAATCTATTGTGACAAACACAATGGCAGAGCTGCAACTGCAATACTTTGTGAATTGGAAAAACATCATCTCACTATTCAGAGTAGTTGTGCTTTTCCATTTGGAAATAACTATCTTGACATAACCATTGTTGCTAAGGTAAAACTAATTAACTTCAAATTTCAAAGACATAATTTAAATATCATAGCAGAATTAGGATCATATTTGGTTCTTTTTTCTATTTAATTTTGTTAAGTAGTAACTATTTTCCATTTCCTGATTTATTATATGGTTTGTGTCTTTAATTTCTTGTAGATGAATAAAGAATACTGCTTGACAATAAAGGATCTGATAAGAAGTATAAGTCAGGTTTTGAGGCAGCTCATTTGATCCTATACACAACAATTTCAAGGCATCTACATTTGTTGATGTGTGCATGCTCATGAGTCATGACTATAGTCAATAGTGTAGTGTTTATAATAATCATGACTTTAATTAATTTATTATGGTTTTAGTTTTAATTTTCATCCATCATTTGTATTATTGTGAAGGTGTTTTCTTTGGATTTTCATCCATCATATGCATCTTAGTTGTCCAATCATAATTTGATGTTTCAGATTTTAAAGTTAATATTTTAGATTTAAACAAAATTTTAAATCTGTTTTAAAATCTGAAATGTCATCTTGATTGATTAAATGACTAGAATGTGTATGGTGCAAACAATCCAATTTGATTTTCTTTGTTATGTTCATTTTTGCGCAGTTGAGTGATTGGCTGTGTTAATCTACCTCACAATGTCATTTTCAAAACTCTGTACTCATTTTTTTCTTTCTCCACAAGAGGGATTTTTTTAGAGGATTTGACTATTCAGATAGATCTCTTTTCTCCCTCTTTCACGTTGTGAAGATTGCAAAAGACAATGTTGAGTGTATTTTATTTTTGTATTGGTCCATTTGTCGGTTTGTGATGGATTCAATTCTATATAAAAATTTTATGATTATTAATGTTGTGACTAAATGACAACTTGTTCTGTTTCAAATATAGTATTGGATACATTATAAAAAAAATATTATAAAAAAATATAGTATTGGATACTCGTGTGGGTGCATATCTTCAACTACATTTGATTCACCATTTAATTATTAAATTCAAAATGAATGATATAAACTCTGTGCTTCTAATATATATATATTTTTTTAAAGTATATAAATGATTAATTAGTTTCCAGATAATCATGAAAACGATTCGAAATTAATGTTGTATGGTAACCATAAATCATTTTTTTATAGAAGAAGTTGACTAAATTTGGTGATTAATGCCATTGGATCATGAGATTATTATTTGTAAATGCATATTGCAATTGAATATAAGAAACCCCTTAATCCTAATCCTAATCCTAATTTTGGTGATTGTCGTTGGATCATGTGATTATTATTATACACGTATACAGCTAATTCCATGTCGAGCAAAGTTTATATTTTACTACTTGACAAAAATTCTTAAACTCATTTTTATATTATATCCTAAATATTGATTGCTAAAATGCACATTTTACACCCAACTTTCTTAATTCCGTTATTTAGGCTCTTCTATTTTGAAAGAAAAGCAACTTTTCCGAAAATCAGGACACCGTTAATTTTGATTTGGTAAAACGCTAATTTAAATTCACTTTCATAAATTTACTAATATTTTTGTAATTAATATAAACATAATAATAGTACTACATCTAACATATTTAAAGGGGTTATTATTAAAGACATTGTTTACGAAAAAAAAATTATTCACCTGCAGTTACTCTATTTTAAAATGTGTATCAAAGTTACTCAAAAGAAATATGTAACAAATAAATTTTCTATTTTTAAGATTCAAAATATATTATGAAAACAAAAACTACCAAACAACTTTTTTCATCTAAAAAATATCCTAAAACAGAACTACCAAACAATTTTTATTTTTCCTTTTATTCTCAAAAATAGTTTTTAAAAATTAATTAAAAAAATAATTTTTGAAAACTTATAAACAAACAAAAAACACGATTAAATAGGTCCTTATTTCCTCGATATCCCCCACGATGTTTAAAAGTTTGTTTTTCTCTATAGGACAAAAATCCTTAAATTTAAGAGAGCGCAAAATAGAAATTTAGCAATCTATTGAGAGTAAGGGGGTTTTAAGAATTTCCCAAATAATTTCTCTGTATAGTATACTAAAAAAGAAAGAAAAGTACTAGTCAAAAGTATCTATTTCCCTTTCAAAAGTATTATTTATAATAAGGGGATTAGGGAATCTCTAGACATGTGATTACTTGCAGGGAGTAGCAACAACTATATCCAAAAAAAAAAATCATAGCCCTATAGATACATAATAATTAGTATAAGATAAATCACATTTTTGGTATATGATATTGTTATGTCATGTCGCATTCATCTTTTACAAAAACACATTTAAATCATATATCATTTAAAATGTCAATCATTGAAATTTTTTATGTTAACATGAGACGCCGGCATAGTAAAGACACTAATATAGATGATGATGTATGAAAAATATAATGTGGCGAAAAAAAATGATGTGTTTAGAGACTAAAATAAAAGAGAATGACATAATGATTCAAGTTAAAAACTTCAAATCTGAATAATTAATAATTAAAAACTTTAATTTTATATTCAATTGTTTTAGTCAGTATCTTCATCAAAGCACACGATGGTGAGAGGTGGTGCACGTTCATCATACCAAGCTATTCATCATCGTCGCGGATGGGACCTTCCTCCCCATTGATTCTTTATTGTGATTGTGATAGAAGGATTATAAGGCATATTGCCCAAATCGAGATTAATAGAGGCAAACCATTCTATGTTTGCTCAATCAACAATGTATTGGAAAATGAGATTTTTTATAGAGGTTTAAGGAATGTAGGGTCAATTTGTACTTTCCCAAATTAACATAGTCCCAAACCATACCATATTGCTTTTTATCACTTCCTTCCACAACTTCTCTTGCATCTTTCAGTTTATCATTTCCATTGCCTCCTTAACATGTATGTCAACGGGACCAGAACGGATAATACACTTCTACTATTCGTCTCTAACACTCAAAGTGTCCCTCGTTCTTTGTCTCGAAGAGTTTTATTTTTCTTTATTGTTTCCATGGTCCTCGGGAGCACTATCAAAATAAAATATATATATTTCTCTTGTTTTCGAAATTTGTAGTTTAAAATTTAACCATAAAATAAACAAAAAAATTATGATATTATTCTGAGTATTATGACAACAATAAAAATCACATAAAATTAATTTATACATATTGTGTGAAAAAAAACAAATAAAAATCAACATATAAAATCCTTGAATATATATATATATATATATATATATATCATTTTAGTAAATTGTTCAGTGAAGTCTCCATAAGGTGGAGGTTATCATCTTTGTCTTCAAACCACATTAGAAATGACTTTTTCTCCATCGACGTCCCTGCGACGTCCTTATAAGTTGACATTCCTACCTTTGGTTCATCAATTTCATTACCAAGAAATTCATGGTCACCTAGTCTTCACTAGTCTTTGCTTTTACAAGACTAAGCCACATCAAGATGTTCACCTAGTCTTCACTAGTCTTTGTTTTTTCACAATCTCTCTTTTTTACCATAAATCTCTCTTCTCTGAATTTCTATGAATCTAATTGTATATGCATCTCTCTCAATCAATGTTTAGCAATTACAACATCAACAACAACATAGCCATGCATTTACAGTTATGGTATATATATGCACATTAGTTTAACTAACTATAACTAAATTTGTTATAACTAACTTGACTAAATTAGTTATAACTAATTTTTAACCATAACTAACATTTGTTATGTGATTTGAGGCATATCTTCACACCAACCATAATATGGTAGCTCTTCAATATCATTTTGGGCAACAAGCACGTCATTTCAACACCATTTCTAGTCTCAATAGATACCTCTTCAACTTCATTTTTGCCTCCGTAAAATGCAACTCAACCACATCACCATTTTCATCTACAATATCACTTTTATCCATAGGTTCAACTGATATTTGGTGTTAAAAAAGTGTGTGAACTTCATGGTTGCTGTGACAAGCAGCAATACACATAACTATAATGACAATGATTTTCGACAATTGAAATAATCGTGCCTGTTGGGAACAATCCACCATATTCTCTCAAAATTGGTATATCTATTGCATCTCAAGAACAAATCTTCAAGTATAAATGTATTGATGTAGTTACTTTGAACATCCTCCCAAACACGAAATTCACTCTTACACACTACATGTTACCATTATCATATCTTCTAAAACGACCACCATGATGCAAAATATTAGCAGATTTTCATTCCAATCTAAAAAACAACAATACCCATACCCGTTACTAACAAAAAAACAAAACCCGAATATTGTAATATTGAAAACCCTAAATCATAAACAAACAAGAGACAGAAAAAACTCTAAAACGTCTCACAATCAAAACAAAGAATATGCAAATTTATTGTCATGCAAGATCAAAACAAGAAACCAAAAATTAAAATTTTTGGTTAATTTTCACATATTATTCTTTGTTGTTTTGTGCTTCAACCTATACTCACCTTTAAGGTTGATACATTTAGGGTTGACAATGAATTAAATCAAATAGAGAATAGTTTGAGTCTTGATTTAATAATTAGTTTGTTGAACTTGTTCCGTAAATCAAATAAGATGAATATAAGTTAAAAATTGAACTCACTAAATAAATAAATGAGTTGAATTGGAGTTATATATAATTCAACTTGTTTCATTAAATTTTATATATTAACTTAAAAATATTATAGTTGTTGATATGCTTTTGTCACTCCAAATATATGACTAAACTCACCATATAACTAGTATCCATCCGTTACAAATTATATATTATTTTAGCAGAATATTTATATGGTGTTTCACAATATCAATGAATTGTTAATATATATATTTTTATGTCATTTATTATTTTTTATTCTATTTTTTTAATTCTTTTAATTTATATTTGTCATACAATTAATAAAATATATTTTTATAAAGTATTTATAATTTTTCTTTTTCATACAATGTTAACTTTTGCAATAATATGGATGACACCGACAAAGTGACATATAATTTTGGACGGATGGAGTAATAATTGAATACTAATATATTTATTTATAATAAAACAAATTGAAATTAGGTATGAGATCATTGTGGGTCGGAATTAATTTTGTCTCTTACTCTCGCATCCGACTGATTAGAGAAAATCCGCACTTAAGTTCTCATTTCTACCGCGACGAGGTCCGTTTTTCAATCCATATTTACAACTATTCGTGTATAAAATAATAAATTTAAATATTATATTAATGATAATCAATAAAATAATAAGTATTATATAATAATAAAATTAAAATATTAAAATTAAAAATATTAAAATCATTATAAAGTAGAGATTAAAATTTATAATACGTCCGGTCAAAATGAAGTTTCTCCGTTCAAACCGTGACGGAATCAAATGGGTACAAACATGGGCTAATTGAAATACCACAAATAAGTGAAATAACCGACCAACACAATAACATGGACGGCATATGAATTACGAGCACTTATCTACCGTACAAAGGAGGACACAATAATTTTATTGGGATAATTTGTTGGTTCAATAGTGATCTGAAATTGAATGGCAAACAGAGTGAGAAGACAAAGCCCTTTGTGGAGTTGATGATATACCCTTGACTTAACAGGGCCCATATATGGTCGGTAGTCTTATATTATTCCAGACATCCAGGTAAAGCCAAAGCATTTCCCTTTTCCCACTGACTACCTTTATAACAAAGACTTGCCCATCAATATTGAAACTCAAATAGAATTTCTACCACTAAATGCTCCCAAGTATTGATACAATGGAATATCTAAACATATTGTTTTCTCAATATCAACATGTAATTAGGGAAATTGGGTTCGGACGAGGTATTTCAACATATTCTATTATACTGAATTTTAATAAATTTAATTAAATAATTGACCACTTTTTTTGTCAAAAAAAATTATAAATTAACCATTTATTTATAAGCTGGATTTATTATTCGTTTAATTTTTCAAATAAACGTGTAAAATAAATATGTGTTTTTTATTGTTTTATTTGAATATATTAGAGTAAGGTTCCATTTGATAAAAGGTAGTAGTTTTTTTTACTCATAAAGGTAGTACTTTTTTTGGTCAACATAAAAGTAGTAGTTAATACAACTGAAAATTGAAAAACTTGTGTTTCACTACAAATTTGCCGTTGAATGCTTCAAAAAAATTAGCATTTTGATTTTGAAATGTTTGTTTATAAATATTAGACATATTAGACCTATTTGTGAATATCAATTTACTTCTGTCTTTATACGTAGAGTTGTCAATTTGATAGGCCCCTTAATTATTGACCCCGACCCATATATTGAAGGGGTAAAAAAAATTTATAATTTAAAAGGCCCAAAACACAAGGTCCCCTAAAATTTTGTGGGCTTAGTGGGCCTATAGGCTCAGTTATTTAAAAAAAGAATCGATTTGTTTTTTGAGAAATAAAGTTTTTCGATTTTTTCACCGACAAAATATTTTTGATTTTTTTTGATAAAAAATTTTTGATTTTTTTTCTATAAAAAATTTCCGATAAAAAAATTTCATTTTTTTTTCGATAAATTTTTTTTGATATAAATGATTTATCTTTTTAATAATTTTTTTTTCTCACAAAATTTTTTAAGAAAAAAAATATTTTTTCATTTTTTTTCGAATAAAATAAATTTCGATATTTTTTTAAGAAAAAAATAGAAAAATTAACAAAATATTAGGGGCCTATAAGCTCCCAGAGCCCCCTCCCTTAGGCCCCATGAAATAATGGGCCTAAATTTTACAAAAATTAATGTAATAAGGGGCTTAATAGTAGAGGTTTTTAAATAAAAAATTAAGGGGACCTTGAAGTTGAGGGTTTTTTTGACAGCTCTACTTATACATATGACTGATATTGTAATAGAAAATATGATAAGAGAATAATACCATTAATTTTGTCTTTTTTTCTTTTTTTCACTTTCTCTCTTTCATCTCTATTCTCCTATATCATACTTTTTATTTAATTAGTTTCACAATATGTTACCGGTACACGAAACTCTAACATAGAATATTTTAAATCAAATATTTTCAATGTTTGAGCCTAAAATATTTTATGTAAAATTCTAATTTATGATAGTAATACTCATGTAAAATATTTTTTTTATTAAATTGTTATGATTGAGGAATTATTTCATCTTAGCTATCTTGATTTTCATGTCAAATATTATTGATTTGGATTATTGATTTTGGTTGTTATTATAATACTTATTTGTAAAATATTAGAATTTCTTTTGAGCAATTCTAAGTCAATTTATATTGTACTATCCTTGTAGTAAATAATTGTCTCATAAATCATACATGTGGGCTATGAATTATGTGAGTTATTATTGAAGTCTTGTTCTTATTATTATTTTAAACCATCATTTTGTTTTTGTTGGACATGCGTTGGGTTCAAATTTTTATTATGAAATTTATTTAAGCAATGTTGATCTTAGATATTCATTGGAGTGCTATTTGATATGTGTATAGTACTACACAAAGTAATTCATATATTTAGAATATTTGTGTTATACATTTTTTTAAGTTGAAAAGAAAAGTTTTACAAATCATTAGAATAATTGAAACATATATTCTTGTAAATCTAAATTAAATTATATTAAAGTTTGTAGTTAGTAAGACCAATTAAATTATTTTATATCTATTACGATAAAAAAAAAAAAAAGTTAAAAAAGAGTTAAAAGTTTCTTCAATCTAATAACTCTTGTGCATTACTAGTTTCTAAAGGAAGTTGGTAATTTTTTGAAAAAGAGTCTCACATTTCTAAACTATATGTAAGGTGATATTTATGGGTCAATACATTGATCATGATCATGTGAACTAGTTAGATATTTTATGACTTAATTGATGCATAAACGAAATGGTCACAAGTATGTCTATTGCAACTCACAACGAAAATTTTGTGAGATTGTTTTCTCAACTAATTTGACAAATAGTATATTTCCTAAATGTTAAAAAAAACATTTAATAAGTTTTGTATGTCAATTGAAATTGATATTGAAAATATTTTAGCACACGTTCATACAAAAAAATGGACTTAAAGGTCCATTATTTAGACGTTTAAAGTTAATTGTATGACTGATAATTATGAGATTATAACTTATAAATTCTACTTTGGGAATATAAAATCATATATATTGAGATATGGATTCTCAGCAAGCCAACAAGTTATTATAGTCTTCCCCTTAATTTTTAGGTTAAAATCCTAATATTTCTCATCTTAGCGAATTTTTGGATGTGTTGCGTATATTTCAGTTCCTCCAATATAATACACTAAGATGATTCCTAAAAGAATATTAGCAAAACATATTTGATATGAATCTTCATTATTATAAAGTATCGTGAGCAAATAATTAGAGACTTATTTATAGTCCATTAGACTGATTATTAATTGATGAAGTAATTTTCTCAATATTAGAGGGACTGAGGGAAAGAATAAGCATTTGAAACAGCGGAAATGAATGGACGGTGATATTTGTCCTCAGATATCGGGTTTGATTCCCACAGAAGATAAAAACTCACTATTTTCTACAGAGAGGAAATGGGGGTTAGAAGATCGTGACTAACAGTGTGATAACGATAAGGATCGGACTGTTACATGTAACAATGTATTTGTATGGCTCACTTTATATAATTTATATGAGACATATAATTCAAACTATTAAAGAGATTACTTACTCAAAAAGAGTAAGTCTCTTTATGTGCTCAAACAATTTAGATATACATTGTATAATATTCTTGTGTGAATATTTTCTAAATGATGATATGAAAATGACATCATTTGAAATTTGGTTGTTTAAAGAAATAACTAGAGATGAATATCAAGAAAAGAAAAAAAAAGTTTATTTAAGATTACAAAATAAATATTTGAAGAATATTTTTGCAAATTATGAAGCTTACATATGAAAGGTACTAAAATGGTTATATATGAACAAGTCAAATCAGTTGTGCACTTTGAATAATATAAGGTCACCAATTATGGATAAATGTATTTTTAGAGCTCGAGAAATTGGTGATTTTTACTTGATCCTGAAATATCAAGTATTAGTGCAATCAAATGATAATGTATCTTGTTAATTATTTGTTGTTAAATATTGTTTGTTATTAATCTATTAGACATATGAACTTCATTACATATAAAACACTAGAACAATGTCAAGTATTCACTTTGTTATCTTAGAGATACAAGTTATTTGTATAATAGTCTCGTAATGATATAGATCCCAAATGAAACTATTTGTTTATACGAGAAACTACAATCATTTTATGGAGATATGTGATTCAACAAATACAAGAGATTTGTGGTTTATCTTCTAGAAATTGTTATTGAAAAGTTTCTTTAGAAATAATATCACGTGCAATTATTTTAAAGAAAATTATAGTAAAGAAGATAGAACAATTTTTTCTATGTGTCACTATTAACTGAAACTTTTGAGCAACAAGTTCAAATAATTACTTAGTGGTCAATTCGTTGTCTCAAAGATAATTGTCTATACAAGAAGAAAAAATAAATGTATTATACACTGTTTAATTTTTTACTTCATCGTGGATTTGTCCCATAGAAATTTTCTAATAAGGGTTTTTAATGAGTACAGAGAGTATTGTACTCTTTTTCTTTCACTAAATCTTTTTCCATTACTAGGTCCATTACTAAATGTCTCCTTCATCTCTATCTTCCTATTTCACATTTTGATTTGATTGTTTCACGACAATTTGATAAATTTACTTGCTAAACTATATGAGAATAATAAATGACATTAATTAAGTGGTAATTGACCTTTAATTAAACTCGGATCATTTCAAAAAAAAAATTAATTAATTCAAATTAAATAATATTTAATCAGGATTTATTTACTTTGTATTTACTTACTTTGTAGTTAAAATCACACTTATTATAACTGATTTTTCTTTAGATATTAAAGAGATAAGACTAAATAAATAATAAAATAACATCAAATAATTACAAAACTATATTATTTCTATATAAATTTATTATCATTGTATGTACCAATTCCTAAATTTTCATTCTAAATGTTCATATATAACCATTAAAACAAAATATATCGTAACCAACACCGTTGGCGGAAAAGTTTCGGAAAAATAAATGAAGAAATATAATTCTATTAAATGAATTATATTAAAATAACTCTGAAAAAATTAATTAATTCACATAAATATTATTTTTATAATTAATATACAATTGCATAAAAAAAATGAAGCGAACAATTACCCAACTATTGCGTACGTAACCTCCAAAGAACAAAAGTATCTTAAAAAATAAGATAATTGACAAAGAAAATCAAATTTTATTCAAAACCATGTTAATCCTGTTTTCTCATATAAGAACCTTCCACAATATTTCTTTTACGGTCCTCAATATCTTTTTGAGTAATTGCAAATAGAAATATACACAATATGCTTGACTTTCTAGCCTATATATTCTTAACATTTTTTAAGTGCAGTTGTATATCTTTATTTTTAAAGATACATAAAATATGCCTCAATTAAACTCAAACCACAACGTGGTTATTATATAAGTATTAACTATATATTAAAATAAAAGTTTTAAGTTATTATTATTATTTGATAAAATATTATAGAAAAAGAACAGTAAAACTTAAAAAATATATTCTTAAATTTTAATTTAATAGATGTTAATATTGTTAAATTAATGTTTAAGTTCAAATTTAAATTTTCAAAATTTTATATAAATTTCTGATAATATATTTTATATACTTTAAAATACGTAAATAATATGATTTGTTTTCCCTTTGTCAAAGTTCTAGAATGATTCGCCCATCAATGTCAAAACCCTTTTTTGATTTTACAGACATCGATGTCTATTTGACATAGAAATTTGACTTTTTACAAAAAGGCGAAACTTGTACAGTATATGAACACAAACGTCTTTTAAGCATTTGTCTTCACTTATTTTGTTTTATAAGAAAATCTTTATACTTCCTTTTATTTTCTCCACACAACATAAGTATAATAATATTTGACATTTTATTAACACATGATATGATATATAGTATTTTAAATTTTAAAGTTAACCACTTTAATCTGTAACAAAAAAAAATTGATCAATTTAAAAAATATCAATTAATATATTAAATAATATTTAAATTTTTCAATTAAAAAATATCAATTAATTTAGTATTTCAATTAAAATACTTTTATCAAAAATAACGAAAGACATTTATATATTGACTTGATAATCTTTTGTTTAATCAAAACAAATATATAACCTTTAAAATAATATATAATATATAACCTTTAAAATAATATATAATATATAACCTTTAAAATAATATATAAAATTTGAAAAAATAATTAAATTTATGGATATTTTTAATTTAAGAAATTAAATTATTATTTTATAAATTTACGGACTAAATTAGCCTACCCAAATATTACAATTTCAATAAAATAGAATTTATTGAGGAATATATGTTGACAGTTGTATGATATGATATATATGTAAGTATATTAGTGTTGGGTCAGGGTAGGTAATTGTCTTGTAGAACTCGAACCATTGCACATGCTTTAAAAAAATCTTATAGAATCAAAAGAACACAGAAGTTTAATAAAATTTGATTTATTGTAAAGGATATGGTTCGTTGCACTAAATTTTAGTGATTTATGAATTTGTTTTAAAAAGTATTTGAATGATAACTTTTTTAAAATATTTAGTAATTATATTTAAATATTATTTATAATTTATTTATTTTTTATGAATTTAAAAAAATATTTAAATTTTTAGTATTTTATCTGATAAAAATATAATATTTTAAAATAATTTATATTTATTAAAATGACTCTTGTGTGAGTAATAATATTTTGATAAATAGATGTACGACAGTAATAAAAATTATCTTATATACAACATCATGTAAAAATTGTGTAAGAAAACAACAATATGAAAAAGTGTATCAATTTCGATTATTTGATTAAAAAATTATTTAATAGAATGAATGCAATTAATACATTCTTTTGTTGAATGAACGCAATTATTTATACAAAATTTAGTTTGTTAAAGTTTGAAATTATTTTAATTTAAAAAATACAATTTTTTTTAATCTAAACTTTCTAATATTAAATTTACAATCAATATAAAAAACTACGTATATTTATTAGTCCTATCCTAAAGATCTTGGTCCACTTGAATGTAGGATTATGACATGTTGATTTGAGAGGCATATATTGGAAAATAAACAGGGGAGAAAAGTGTCATTTGACAAAAAAAGAAGGTATCATTTGCAATACTATTACTATGCTACTATTATTTACTATTAGGGAATAAAAAATTGCTTATGTCCTGAATTAATTAATTTATTCACGGGAAAGCCAAACTATCACACTCTACTTAGATATCTTGTCAAAAAAGGAAAACCTCTGATAGATTTTTTTGTATAAAAAGGTTTCAGCACCACAAATTTGACATGTGGGTTCATATCTAACACATTTCAACTTTCTTTAAAGCCACATTAATTCTCTGAAGGTCTTTTTCAAACAAGTAAATAAATAATATTGTCTCTTGCTGTAAGTCAAAAAGCAGCTTCAATCATCTGTCCTACTGTAGTTTTGTACACGAAGAAAGAAAAATGGGGATAATTAGCTTAGCAAAATTGACTACTATACGACTTTTAAGATGTCTATAGTTATCATTTGACATATTAAAGGATAAATTTTGAAATTTTGATAAACAACTTTTACTTGAAAACACCCCTATCTTTTGCTGAAAATATTTTATATTAAATTATTAAGAAAGTGATTTTATTTTTTAAGACCAAATGATAAATAACATAAAAATAAAAAATTCACATACACGCAAGATCTTATATGCAAATTCGATACATATATTCAACTCCACACAAAATTCGTAATTATCAATTGTCGGTGGATTTTAATACCCTCACCTCACATCTTGATTTTTACTCCATATTTTGCCACTTTTGTGTAACTTTCCAAAATATCTATTTTTTTATTCTAGATCTCTATCTTTGAAATTTTTGATATATAAAATAATTTTTATATTTTTTACATACTAAAAATTTTGAAAATGAAATATTTTATATATAAAAAAATTAATTTCTTTTGCATAATGAAAATTTCATAAACACGAAATGTTTTATATGTAAAAACTTTTTTCAGTTTCTTTTACATACCGAATATTGTGAAATCAAAATATTTTGTATTTAAAATTTTAGTCTTTAGTTTCTTAAATTATAATATTAAACACTTTATTTTAAATTGCAAACATAATACACTTTGAATTTTTCTAATAGTATAATAATGTAACTTAAAGATACCAAAGTGATTAACTTTTCTAATTTAATTTGTAATTTAATGGATGCAAATGTTTGATGTTTATAATTTAAAGGATTAAATTGTTCAATATTTTTATAAGAGATCATAATAAAATAAATAAAACTTAAAAATTAAAGTGAGACCTAAATATAAATTAAAAAACTAAAAGTATACTTTAGCTTAAAAAAAATTCTGTCTTTTTTTATACGGTATTTTAAAAACACAAATTATTTGATATGTAAAACTTTTCTCAGTTTTTTTTATATCAAAAATTTCTAAAACACGAATAATAAAAATTTTCTCTGTTATTTTTTCGCATATTCGATTTTGAAAACATGAAATATTTACTATTTAAATTTTTTCTTAATCTTTTTATATATCAATTTTTTTTTAATTTTCAATACATAAAATAAAATTCTCAATTTTTCACTTACTAGAATTTTGAAAACGAAACTTCTAATATGTAAATTTTTAAATCGAATTTTCAAAAAAAGGAATTCTTATAGAAAATTTCGTATTTAAAGATAAAACATGTCCCTAAAAGATTTCAATGAGTAGGTAAAAGTAATAAAGATTAAATTAGGTTTATAAAATTGTAGGGAGAGGTTAAAGTGTGGGTACCAAAATCAATTTTCTAATTTGTCTGACCATCATTATCATTTATACATAAGCCCAATCCCATGTTACCAAACTTATGGCGGAGCTCTCAGCCCATTGGGGGAGTAAGTTTTTCTAATATTGCTGTATGTAAATATAATAACTAGTGGCAATATCTGCACTTTGCATAGGTTGAGTTGTTTAATAACATAAATTTCGCTCGATAAATAAGCGTTTGCATGAAAAATATAATTTTTGTAAATTTATTTTTAATAATCGGCTACAAATATAAAAGTTCCTGATAAGCTTTAGGTGAGAATCTTGAAAGCATAAAATGGTGGAAGCTTGAGAGGATGTTAAGGAAAATATTATTTGGGTTATTCGGAATGGTCAAGAATGAAGATACTAAGTTTTGAAAACATTAATTTATATCCGGTTTTGGAGTTTTAATTGACCAATTTGAAGCTTCAATCCCTCGAGAAGAGCTAGATTACCCTAATCATTATCGCATGTGGTGGACATCTCATTGGTTTTATAAGAAATTAGGGTCATGTAACTCAGTTTTGGTTGAATTGTGGGCACTCAGAATCATTATTCAAGTTGCTAGGATTTTGAATTTAAAATTTGTTCAATTTGAGATGGACTCTAAAGTCATTGTCCGCATGGTTCACTCTAAGACTTCCAAAAATGTCTTTCTTCTTTCACTTTTGTAAGAGACAGTTTTTCTACTCCAATTTTTTTCGGAAAATTTCGATTAGTCATATCTATTGTGAGACGAATCTTGTCTCATGATATTAGAGATGTTACATTGTCTTGGTTATATAAAAACAAAGTACAACAATGTTTAATGAAAATAATTTATTTGGTTAATTGTGATCCGATTAGATGAATAATACTCAGTTCATACATAAAAAAAAAATTAAAATAATTTATTAAAATATTATTTTTTTATTTCATTTATCATTTTTATTTCTTTCAATTAGTCTATTATTTAAAATTACACACCTTTAAGTGTAGAAAAATGAAAATTTTCGAATTAGAATTTAAACTCTTCACACCTGAGAGCTATTAATTGTGTTGAACTTAGGGGGACCATTTATCATATATTTATATTATGTGTAAAATAAAAAAAAATAAATAGGACACTGATTGTATAATCAAGAGAGTAGTAATAACCGTTTGGAATGTAAACTGATTATTTAAGTATATAAATTAATGTAATCCATTATGAGAATAAGCTCTCAAACAAATATAATTATAATTTTTCCTCCTAGCTCGTAAATCCATTCAATTCCATGATACTCGTTCCTGTATACAAGATTAACGGATTTCAGTTATTTGATTGTTTCATACCCCAAGAATTTCTCTTTTTCTTTTTTCCTACACAATAGTGATACCAAAAGCATTTTAATAATAATTTTTCTCTCTAATCTTGATCTGAAAACCATACACCAATTAATTATTGAAGAATGAGAAAGGAGGTGGTGGTGGTTGTGAGCACAACTCTTGCTGTGGTAGTAGTGGGAGCACTATTGAAGAGGTGGAAACGGTGGAAAGAACAACAATTAAGTCAAACAAGGAACATTATTCGAAAGTTTGCAAGGGAATGTGGCACCCCAGTAACAAAACTTTGGAATGTTGCTGATGACTTGGTGTCTAGCATGGAAGCCTCTCTTGCTTCTTCTTCCACCGAAACAACTTCCACTCTCAATATGATCATTTCCAACGTTACATCCCTCCCTAATGGGTAATTCGAATTGAGTTTTTCTTTTTATAATAATTGAGTTTTAATTGAATTTGTATGCAACAACAAACTACATAAGTATTACGATTTAGGAGTTATAATTTTACGGATTTAATTTGTTTTACGGACAATTTAAAATATTTTTTCACATACATTAAATAAGAACAACTAAATATTTGTAGAGAGAATTTAAAAATTAATCTAAAAACATTATATGTTGATGATTGTGTTATTTGATTGGATACATGTCAATACATACACGTAGAAATTAGTCTCTAATTTTATTTTTTGAAATGCATACATAAATATTGAGTAAATCGTCGATTTGAAACTTGAAATTGTGAATGTCGTCAATTTAGAACCTCAAATGTATGTATTAACAAACTATTCTTTCATATTAAATTAAGTCAATCAATTTGTAATGTGACACTGTGTCATATCCATATTACAGAGACTTCCATGTCATACAGAGATTAATTTATGTCACAAGGAAAATTTTGTCTATAGATAATAAATTTCCTAGAGCATTTTATCTATAATTTCTAACATTCGAGTGTATATCTTCTTCATCAAAAGTGCATATACTCAAGTCCTGCATAATGCTTAGAGAAGAAATGAATTCATATTCTTATATTGCATATACTCTCAAGTAAAAAAGGATAGAGTTTTAAAGTAATTCAATCCAAGCATGATCAAGCATAAGGAATGTGAGGTAGCATACCTGATATGCGTAGCGTAAGGACTATCAACAACCTATTTCCTCTCATCACCACAAGTATCAAAACACAGAAAATCAAAATCAAATTAACTCACATTTTATACTAAAAGACATTAGATTCACCATATGAATGATGAATGTGATGATCGTCAGTCACAATCATGCTATCAGTGCAGATATCAGACGACTCTGATTCAACATTTTTTCTATACACCTTAATCCGATTCACGTTCACATCATTCCCTTTCGCTTCCTCCGTTTGCTCAAGCGAGGGCATAATTCTCCACGACGTCCTATGTGCTCCAACTATATTCTTATAAGCAACTGCGAGAGGGTTTCACTCTTCAACCGTCAATTCAACATTAAACTTAGCCACTTTCTTCTGTTCCATCGCTCTCCATGGTCAATTTTTAGATTCCGGGATTTTCTAATTTAGGAATTTTTATATTTTAGAAAAAAAGATATATAGAAAAGTTTGAAATTATAGACAAAATATTCCACGAAATTTACTATCAATAGACAAAATGTTTCATGATACATGACAATTATTGTATCACTTACATATACATGAGTGATCTTAAGAGAGTTACTTAGACCATAGAACAAATTGACTTACATTATTCAACACGAGGGAGCATTTTGATAATACATAAATTTGAGGTCTTAAATTGCTCGATGTCTACAATTTCAGGTTTCAAATTGTTGGTTTACTCCACAAATATTGAAATGATGAATGTGATTGAATATATGAGCAAAATTATTTTACCTTGGCAATCCATACGAATTAAATTTGTTTAAAGTATAAATAATTGATATGTATTTTATTCTTTAAATTCGATTGAAGTATAAATAATAAATAATGTGAGTTGGCACTTGTAGAGAAGAGGAAGGTCTATTTTATGGAGTGAATTTGCAAGGCAGAAACTTGTTAATGTTGTGCGCGCGGCTTGGTGGAAAGAACAAGCCTATCTCTTGTTTACACAGAGAAGAGATTTCTATCCCCAATGCTGTCTTGGCTGGTACTACAACTCAGGTATTTTTAGCTTCATTAAACACTTATGGTACTGTATCTAAGTTTTGCCTCATTTCTAAAATAATTAATTAAGTTCAATGGAAAATCATTTTTTGTTAGGAGGTAATTGAGTTTGTAGCTACAGAGATAGCTAAGTTCGTTTCGAGTCATCCTGAGAATGAGACAGATGATGCAGCCGTCAAGAAGAAGAAATTGGGCTTCACTTTATCATATCCAGTAGATCAAGCTATGCCTTTCAGCAGTACTTCATTTCATCAAAAAAGCGTCAACGACCCAGTTGAGTTAGTGGCTCACTCTTTTTTGTTGTTAATTTTAGTCTTTTTACTTTAAAATGTTCACATAATAATTAATAACATATTTTTATTTTATTTTATTATTGAATCAGGTTCGCAAAGGATTGGTGAAAGACATCAATCGAGCATTGAAGAATCGTGGAATAAAGATCCGTGTTTATGCACTGGTTAGAGGCTCTCTCGCTAGCTCGACCAATTAATTAGTTTTGTAAGCTTTTCATGTCTCAAACAATATCACATTAATTAATACCGAATAGGTTGATGACACTATTGGAGGTTTGGCTGGAGGAAGATACTACAACAGGGACAGTGTAGCTGCAATTACCCTTGGCATGAGCATTAATGCAGCTTATGTAGAAACAGTACAACAAGATTATGCAAGTGTACTTGCACAATCTTCCAATTCAAATGAACAGGTAAACCACCTATGCCAAATATTGTTAATAAAACTTTATTTATGTATTTTTAGCCACACAAATGTTTATATAGTGATAGAGTTTTATTAATTATATGAGAATAAAAAAACTAAATCTTAGTCATACAAAATATGATAAAATTAAAAGTTATTTAATCATCACATAATAAAATGGTAAGAGTCGTAAACTTTTAAAAATAATAAGTTCATAGTATTACATTAAAACAAAAGTATCCGTTAATAATGTAAAAGAAAATTTACACAATTAATTGATAATAATCATTGAATTAATAAATTCATTATATGATTGTAACTTAAATTAATAATTATACAGTTTATGATTCATGTTAAATATTAATATAAAACTATTTTAACTGATATTGCATGTCCATTGAATTCATATTACATAAGATAGCAGCTTCCATAAAATAAAATAAATTATACAACAGCTTTATATCCAATTGATCTAGAGTTTTTTTTTTTTTTGCTGACAAAATCTATCTAAAATTCTATCTATGAATGTCTAGTAGCTAGACTCACTTTTAAGTATAAAGAAGTGCGAAATATCGGTTATTGTTTGTTTAGAGAAGTTATTGATTAGAGAAAAGTCAGATAAAAGACTAACCAAGTGTACTAAACATATATAATTACTGAACTAATTAATGTGTCTAATATGAGTTCAAACTCTGTCTATTGCATGTAAATGTTTTGCAGTTATCAATTAAGTTGTATTTATGAAGGTAATCTTAAATTTAATAATGCGAATTCTTTTTCTTTTTTCTAAATATTAATGATGCAAAATCGATGAAATTAATGTGAATTAATAAAGCAATTTAAAAGATGCTGATGTAGTGTTGCAGGTAATTAGCGTGGAGTGGGGAAACTTCAGATCCCCTCATCTTCCTCTAACGTCGTTTGACACTAGTTTAGATGCTGAAAGCTCAAATCCTGGAAGCGCGGTATAGATTCTAAAATAATAACTCAGCATTTACCTTGATGAATATAAACTGATCCCTATAACTTTTATAATTTCCCCTCAGATTTTTGAAAAGCTAACGTCAGGAATGTATTTGGGAGAAATTGTGAGACGCGTCTTGTTGAAGATGGCCCAAGAAACAGCCCTTTTTAGAGGGACTGTGCCTCCAAAATTGATGACTCCATACTCACTAAGGTACATATAAAATAGATTGTTTCCAATTTCAATATTATATATAAGAAAACTGTTTATAAACTCTTAAAGGAACAAGTTATATATATATATATAAAAAGATAATTCAAGTCCCCCACAACATGGAATACTAGTATTAATTAGTTTCTAACATCACATAGGAAATGTTAATTCAATTATAATCTCACAGGTTTGTCACTTAACTAATTTAGGTCACCAGATATGGCTGCTATGCATCAAGATACATCAGAGGATCGTGAAGTAGTAGCTGAAAAACTCAAAGAAATATTTGGGGTAAGAATATATTTTTCACATTTATATGAAGATAAAAAGAAATGCATAATTGGACAAATGAAAACACTTACTATGAAATTAAACAAAAACAACTCAGATAAGTAGCAGCAGTCCGATGGCACGCGAAGTGGTTGCAGAGGTTTGTGACATAGTAACAGAGCGGGGTGCTCGCTTAGCCGGAGCTGGAATTGTATCCATAATTAAGAAGCTTGGAAGAATTGAAAATAGAAAAAGTGTAGTGACAGTAGAAGGTGGACTTTATGAGCATTACCGAATTTTCAGAAATTATCTTCATAGTAGTGTTTGGGAAATGCTTGGCAATGATCTTTCTGATAATGTTATCATAGAACATTCTCATGGTGGTTCTGGTACTGGAGCTCTATTTCTTGCTGCTGCTGCTACTCATACTCACACACAACCTGCAAAATCTTGAATTCTATGTTTTAATCAAAACATCAAAGGACTTTTTGTTTGTTATTTTCAAAAGATAAAGTACATGTGTTTGGACATGAAACTATAATTTATTTTCACGCTGCTTTCTTTAATTGCAGAGTGAAATAGTATTTCATTCCCCAAGATTCTAATTTAGCTTTTAGAGAGAAAAATATCCACAAATAGTTCTCTAGAATTACTAATTAGGGAAACATTTTCCCTTAAAAAAAATTTAAACACAATAAATTGTTCCTGATTAAAGGATTATATTTATATTGTAATTTTGATAAATAAAAAATTGGGAACTAAACTGAACAATACATTTTTTTTGTAGAAGTAGTAGAGGTCTATTCTCTCAATTTTAATATATTTTATTTTCTCCAAGAACTTTGTGTAGACAAAAAAAATTGAAACGCGAAAAATAAATTTTATATCTCTACATTTTAACTTCTATTTCCATAATTTTAAAAAAAATCAATTTATTCTTATTATTTTTATCACTTTTAATTAAAAAAAAATAGGATCAATTTTTTATCCCACACGTGCATAATTTCAAATATGAAATTTTGTTTTCCAAAAATCTAAATTAGAAATTAACATACCAAAAATTTTGAAAAGTGGAATTTCCTTTATGTAAAAAAAAAAATTCATGCCGAAAATTTTAAGAACTCAAAATTTTTTATAATAAAAATACATGAAGAAATTTAAAATTAAGCTAAATTTTTTATATGTAAAAAATTTAAAAAAAAAATCAAAAACTCAATTTTTTAAATGTAAAAAAGATATTTATACCGAAAATTTCAAAAATGTAACATTGATGATTGGAGTGATTTTATTTAAGTGAATTTCGAGCAAAATTGAGTGAAAGCGTATTATATTTTCTCCAATCTTCCTCTACACATTTTGAGACCAACATATACTTTTCCCTCAAAATAAAGTCTCTCTTTCATCTTTGTGTGACTTATATGGTACCATAAATACAATTTCTTCAAACAATATTTTCATATTTGCTATGCCATTTGATCCTTTTCTTTTTTTATAAGATTTGTTGGTTCATTTGGATAACACTATTAATTTTGATGTTGGTCCTAATATTGAAGATTATTGCTCATTTGAAGAAGAATTTGATAAAGTTGGAGATAGAGATGATGTTGTAGAAGGATTGAACTTTTAAAGAAATTAGCTTTTGTTTTTTGAATGATATTAAGTTTAAGAACCTATGTTTTTATGATTTAGTGGGATAATAATTTAAGTAATTTGGTACAAGTTACTATTGTGATTTGTTTTTTTTTTTTTGCTTTAATAATAGAGTTGAAATTGATGTATTTATGGTACATATAAGTATACATGTCATGTATAATATTATTTTTAATTATATTTTAATAAAAGATAAGTTCATACGAGTTTCCGTAGATAAAACAAGTTTAGTTGAAAATTTGAGGCTGATAATCTTAGCTAAAGAGGTTAGTACGTGGTGAAAGAGGAGTAATTTCATAATTGACACTTTGGCTGATGAAGTGTCAATCATTCCATCCTTTAGTTTGGAATAATTTCATAATTGACACTTTGGTATGTAGACTTGTTTACCTTCGCATACCTAGTACTACTAAAGATAATCTAACTTTGAGAGGAATTGTGTTGTCGGAGTCTAGTTTGTGTGTTGCGGAATTTAAGAATCTATTCAACGTGTCTTCTTTACATGCCCAATGTTTCGGCGAGTGTGGATCTTTTGAAGAGATTGAAGTTGTCATGTGTGTTTAATAATGAGATGGAGGATCATGTGTGCCAAGTTTTAGGCATTTGTTAGATGTGCTAAGGTGTTTGGTTTAAATTTGATTTAAATTTGGCATCTTTCAGATGAGATGTGTGTGGTCTAGTTAGAACGCATAATTCTATTATTTTTAAACAAATTGAGTTTAATGCAACTTTGTTATTAGAAAACATAAAATTATTTTCGTGAAATAGAATCAAAGCTAAGATGTAAGTTGTTCTTGTAACTTGAATTCATAGTGTTATCATCCTTGGGAGTGCTTAGGTTTTTAGACCTGTAATGCTTCTTTTTGTTGAGATGGTGATGTGTGGTTGGTTCTTGTTTATCACCTTGTCTTTTTGTTGTGGGGCTTTTTATTGTTGCTCTATGGTTGTTTGTTGAACTTTGATATCTCCCGTTCTTAGTACGTCTTTTACTTTTAATTAGATTAATATATTTTATCGATCTTAAAAAATATATATATAATTTAATTATTATTGTGTTAATGATATTCTTAGTTATTTATTATAGATAAATAAATAAATAAAATGAGATAATAAAAAACTGTTAAAAATAACTAAATTTATTTTTAGTATACATAAAATACTCTAAAATAATTGTCATTCAATTATAACTCATTTGATAACCGTAAAGATATCAATATGTAGAAGTTTGAGTTCGAATTTAGGATTTTTCACTTCTCTAAACCTAAGATGTGTTAGTTAAACCACTAAACTATTTGACAAAAAATATTTACACCGTGATAAGGACTTAAGAATATGAATGTGATCCATACTTTAATATATTATAATGAATTTTATTTATTTTAATTTGATTTGTAATAATTCTTAGTTTGATTTAATTTGAAATTGTAATAGTTTTAATCTAAATATAGTTGATGTCGTGTGTAAATGAAAATACTTTATTTCTATAAATTTAAATTATTTTAGAAAAATATGATGTAAGTTCAATATGGAACTATAAAATGGTGTCACTTATAACCCATTTAGATTTAGAGATTATTATACATATGCATTTGTAATCTCGTAGGGACAAATTTGAAATGAATTAGAGTTTTCTCTTAATGAAAATTTTAACACCGTATCTATGTAACTTATGTTTGTTTATTTTATTTTTCTTTTACTTCACCACTTTAATTATTTGATAAAACTATTCGGTTAAATCTTCAATCTTACGTGCAAGAATTCAAATCCACACTACATTACTATTAAATTCAATATAACTTTAATTATTTTATTGAATTGTATAATTCAATTACTATGTACACTACTCCAAAGTAACAATTCTACTTTGCATTAATGATAGGCAAAAATAAATCAAAAAAAATAATTTTGAAAAATTATTATTCCCTTTGTTTTATTTATAATAATTATTTTTTAATATACGTGAAATAAATAAAAGTAATGAATATTGTGAGGTAAAAAAATACTCTATAATGACAATTAAAATCAGGAATTTTTGCATGTTTATCCTTTAAAAAAAAACTAACCAATATATCGGTAAAAAAATTAAAATATTTTGATGTATAAATTTCTATATAAAGTATATTAATTAATTTTTTTTAAATATGTATATTCATATATATATATATATATATATATATGAAAAAAAAATTAAATTCATCGAAGTAAATAATTACTGCAGATAAACAGTAACCTTCAAACTAAAATATAAACAAAAAGATAGAGTATGCTAATTACCTTCAAACTAATTATCTGATTTTAAATTAAAATTAGATAAATCAAATTTTTATTTCATAGACGACATATTTATAGAGTATGCTAATTAAGTGTCCTAAAAAGTTTGTTAAGAAACAAAAAGAAAAAAAAAAAAAAAACAAATTATGAGTACTTTATACGATTTTATATAGATTACACGACTTCCAATTTTTTTTCTTTCTCAATCCCCATTCTTAACAAGACACATTTTATCTTTTGCCATACTTATAAACCAAAAATGGGATAGAGTACATTATCGAAAGAAAGGCAGCAGGGAGAACTGAAGTTTTTCTTTTTTTTTTTTTCTCGAAAGAATTAGAGGAACAATTTGGGGTTCCAAGAAGTGAAAGCAGACAAAAGGAACAGCATCCAAGACATTTTAAATTTTGTATCAAATGGATAGTATGCAACGTGTTTTCGGGGATGGAAAGAGCTTTGGGCTCACAAAATTTGTTCATACTCTTTCTTGTTCTTAGTGAAATCTTATTTCAATTACAGCTATCGAATCTTGTGTATCACACTACTCTATTTTTTATAGGGAGTTTACTATTGTGAAACAATATATAGTGTCTATATATTACTACTTTCGTGTTTATATATATAAAATATCTCTTATTAATCTACAAGAATTAAGAAATATTGTTTTTATATTAAATATATCAATAACAATAACCTACATTTTTTTTCAAAAACTATCATTCAATTTATAAGAGAAAAAAATAATTTACTTCTTATACATTTAATTAAAAGTATTTGTGTAAAAAACTAATTAATATTTATTGTAATTTGAAAATAGTATTATAGTAATATGAAGGAACAATTTAATTGAGATTTATTAGAGCTAGATATTTAAATCTTTACTCCTTTAAATCTAACTATGAATGTTCAATATCTCCAAACACCCTTCTCATAAGAAAAAATAAAAACTACACAGATTTGAAAGGGTACCCAAAATTTCCTAGCTAGCTAGACTAAACCCCAAATTAAATATGTTTGTTTGTTTTAACTTTTAAGTCATACGATCACGTGCAGTGTGATTAACTAGCAGATACTGACATAAACAAGATTAATACTCCGCATCATGATTAATCTGGTAAAGTATATGCTTATAAAAAAAATCTGGTAAAGTATGGCACGTAACGAGGCTTTAATGGTTAATCAAAAGGAGATTATAAGGACAAATTTGACCTCTTGCAATAAAGTAAGTAGTTAATTATTAGTAGAAACCTGAAGTGACCACCATTGATGCATATATCTTGGATTCAAGGATCAAGGCCACCACTTTTCTAAGGACAAAATCTAACTTTAGTGGCCAAAATACAAAAATCACCCCCGTGATAGAAACTAAGGACTTTGTGATTGATTAGGAGGATTTATGCTACATTACTGTTTCTAATCAATGTGGGGCATTAACCTACATGCCTAGGCACAGTCCTCGTCAATTAAGATCCTTGTTTGATTCTTGAGTTGGACAAGTTCATAGTGGGCACAAATTTGGTACCTACTAATTGAAAGTGAAACCAATTAAAAGGTTATGCATATTTGGTTCCTAATTGCCGCGGATGTTCGGAGTGTTTAATGTCACAACAACACGCAGTTCCTGCATTATTGGCTTTTCATCCGGGCATTAGGAATCGGAATCAAAAGGGTGCATGTGTTTTGCATCATGAGTCAAGCAAATAATGTATGAACTGTGAACATTATGGAAGCAAATAGTCCTTCCCCTCATATATATCACAATTCATGATAATATATTCACAATTCATTTGAATTACCTATCTAAAGCATTTATTCTCTTTTTTTTTTTAATTATTATATAAATGGTTTCTATACAAATTTAATTTTCTTTCATGTTTTATATATGGTTTTCAAATAGCTAGACATTAGATAGTTCTTCGTCTTGATATGACTTGTTTATTTTTAAGTATCGGTTCTGAAAGTCAAATATAATTTCCACGATTATTAACATCATCTTCATTTATCAAAAGACTACCAAATTTTATGGTTAATTTAGAAAGATCAAAGACCGTATATTAATTGATTTGAGTTTGAAATTGAAAAAATACTCTTTAAGACTCTTTTTGGGAGTTATAAGGGTAGTAGAGAAAAAAAATAGATAAATTGTTCACTATTTTGAGAGAATGCTTTTATAAAAAAATGATAAATAAATCTTTATGATTAATACTGAGAGTATTATAATAACATAAATTTAATTTGAAAAATTTATTAAAACCCTAAAAAATTCTCCAAATTTAATTCAATACTCCTCCAACAAAGAACTTTTGTGTTAGGAAGAAACTCTTGAAATCCCTTCTTCTTCTTCCAAAGCCTTTATTCTTTCCACTTCATCATTTTTTTTTCAAAGTCTCATCTCATCTCTCATCCTCTTTTAAACTCCCAAACACACCGTAAGAGGATAGACATAAATAATAGAGAGTATTAGATCTCAATATAAAGTTAGTGACTTATTTGTCTTCTACCATATGTTAATTTTTTTTCTTTTATGGATGATTATAAAATATGTTTTATATGATTAAAATATAAAAGAAAGTAAAATTAATAAAAATTAATGTATTTAATTTAAAATTTAAGTTAAATATATTCATTTTTGTTATTCACTTTCTATTATATTTAAAATAGAAGAAAATAGTTCTTAAATGGATTTAACTTAACAATATGCATTTTATTAGGAATGAAAAATTACTTTTCTAAATAAACAATAATAAAACATCAATGTTATTTTTACCAGATTCTAAAACTAATGTTAAAAATTAATTATTAAAAAAATAAAATAAATGGATAATGAAGCAAGAAATATAGATTGGTATAGTGCAAAGGGTATAGAAATTGTTGATGATGTTGTCTGTATGCGGTTTGTATTGTAGATGAGAGTTGAAAAGGAGCAGCCTTAAGCTTGTTGTGCAGTCCTCAGTCAGTGAGTGATTCAGTTCCCATTAGCAATTATCTCACAAAATGCACATCCTTCCATCTCTCCTCATCCTCTTCCTCTCACTCCAATTAGTTTCCACAACCTACATCTCTGAACACAAAACTTTACTCTCATTCAAATCTTCCTCCATCACCGACGACCCAACCCACTCCCTCATCTCATGGAACTCATCCACAACACACTGTTCCTGGCACGGCATCACTTGTACTGGTCCCCACCGCCACGTCACTTCTATCGACCTCTCTTCACTCACCCTCACTGCCACTCTCTCCGACCACCTCTCCAACCTCCCTTTTCTCTCCAATCTCTCCCTCGCTGATAACAAATTCTCCGGCCCCATTCCTCCTTCTTTTTCATCTCTTTATTCGCTCCGTTTCCTTAACCTTTCCAACAATGTCTTCAACGGTACTTTCCCTTCTCAGCTCTCCCGTCTCTCCAATCTTCATGTTCTTGATCTTTACAATAATAACATGACCGGTACTCTTCCTCTTTCTGTTACTCGCATGCAAAATCTCCGGCATTTGCATCTCGGTGGAAATTTTTTCACCGGAAAAATTCCGCCGGAGTATGGAACCTGGCCTCATCTTGAGTATCTTGCTGTCTCCGGCAATGAGCTTTCTGGACCCATTCCGCCGGAGATAGGTAACCTAACTTCCCTCCGTGAGCTTTACATTGGTTACTATAATACCTACGACGGTGGTATTCCGCCGGAGATTGGTAACCTGTCGGCGATGGTGAGGTTCGACGCTGCTTACTGTGGATTAACCGGCGAGATTCCGCCGGAGCTTGGAAAGCTTCAGAACTTGGATACACTGTTTCTTCAAGTGAATGCGCTTTCTGGGTCTCTTACGCCGGAGCTCGGAAACCTAAAGAGCTTGAAATCAATGGATTTGTCTAACAACGCGTTCGACGGTGAGGTTCCGGCGAGTTTTGCAGAGCTGAAGAATCTTACTCTTTTGAATCTTTTCAGAAATAAGCTTCACGGAGCTATACCTGAGTTTATCGGAGAGATGCCAGCGCTTGAAGTGTTGCAGATTTGGGAAAACAACTTCACCGGAAGCATTCCTCAGAGTTTAGGGAAAAATGGAAAGCTTACACTTGTTGATGTTTCTTCAAACAAATTAACCGGTTCGCTACCACCTTATATGTGTTTCGGAAACAAACTTCAAACTTTGATAACTTTAGGGAATTTCCTATTTGGTCCCATTCCAGATTCACTTGGAAAGTGTGAGTCTTTGAGTAGGATTCGTATGGGTGAAAATTTTCTTAATGGGTCAATTCCAAAAGGGCTTTTTGGTCTTCCACAACTCACACAAGTTGAACTTCAAGATAATCTTCTATCTGGTGAGTTTCCTCAACCTGTTTCAATGTCACCAAATCTTGGTCAAGTTACTCTTTCCAACAACAAGCTTTCTGGGCCTTTACCATCTTCCATTGGAAACTTCACCAGTGTGCAAAAGCTTCTCCTTGATGGAAACCAGTTCACAGGTAAAATCCCTTCTGAGATTGGAAAGTTGCAACAGCTTTCAAAGATTGATTTTAGTCATAACAAGTTTTCGGGTCCTATTGCACCTGAGATTAGTCATTGCAAGCTTCTAACTTTCGTTGATCTTAGCCGTAATGAACTTTCTGGTGAGATTCCAAATGAAATCACTGGTATGAGGATATTGAATTACCTTAACCTTTCAAGGAACCATCTTGTTGGTACTATTCCAGGTTCTATTGCTTCAATGCAAAGTTTAACTTCTGTTGATTTTTCATACAACAATCTCACTGGTTTGGTTCCTGGTACTGGTCAATTTAGTTACTTTAACTACACTTCCTTCCTTGGTAACCCTGAACTTTGTGGTCCTTATTTGGGTCGTTGCAAAGATGGGATTGTTAATGGTCCTCATCAACCTCATGTTAAAGGTCCACTCTCTTCAACTGTGAAGCTTTTGCTTGTAATTGGTTTGCTTGCTTGCTCCACTTTATTTGGTGTTGCTACAATATTCAAAGCTAGATCTTTGAAAAAGGCTAGTAAAGCTCGTGCATGGAAATTAACTGCGTTTCAACGGTTGGATTTCACCGTTGATGATGTTCTTGATTGTTTGAAAGAGGATAACATTATAGGAAAAGGTGGCGCTGGCATTGTTTACAAAGGTGATATGCCTAATGGAGATCTTGTTGCTGTGAAAAGGTTACCAGCAATGAGTAGAGGCTCTTCTCATGATCATGGTTTTAATGCTGAAATTCAAACTTTAGGGAGAATTAGACACAGACACATTGTTAGATTACTGGGTTTCTGTTCAAACCATGAGACAAATCTATTGGTTTATGAGTACATGCCTAATGGAAGTTTAGGTGAAGTTCTTCATGGTAAGAAAGGAGGTCATTTGCATTGGGATACAAGGTATAAAATTGCTGTGGAAGCTGCAAAGGGTCTTTGCTATTTACACCATGATTGTTCACCACTTATTGTTCATCGCGATGTGAAATCAAACAATATCTTACTTGATTCAAGTTTTGAAGCACATGTTGCTGATTTTGGACTTGCTAAGTTCTTGCAAGATTCTGGAACGTCTGAGTGCATGTCTGCTATTGCTGGTTCTTATGGATACATAGCTCCAGGTAACGTATTCAAAATTCAATATAATTGATGATTGTTTTGTTTAACTTGTGTTGTTAATTGTCTTTTCCTAAGCAAAATTTCAATCTAAGTCGGTCTCTTTTGACTCAACAACACTGATTTAGGTGTAGAAGGAAACTGTAGATATTGTTCTGAAATGATGCCCCTAATTAATTAACTAATTTAATAAACCTAACATTCTATTTTGTCTACCATGTTTTGTTTTTTCCTATCAAGCACTAATGATCTCTTTTGAGTTTTCCACTAAATTAGTATGCTTCCAATTATTATTACTACTTAAAGCAAATAGTAGATAATTCTGCTGTAGATGCCTTGTTTTTTGGTGTAAATTGGGTAAATCCGCACGCAAATGTTGAGACTATTCTTTCTGAGTCGGGTAGGACCATTATGTGTAGTAAAGCTCTCCCTCAAGAGTTTTAACACTGTTGCATTTCCAGTGCTTGATTCGAACCCAAGATCTCTGATTAAGCTAGAAGAGACCCAGGTCATCTCAATCCAAGTGCGCTTGGATTCTAGATGCCTTGTTTGATACTTGATAATAGGCCCCCCAATATACAATTGGATTAATAATCCCTGTAGTTATGGTTATACAAGTTCAATAGTTTGGAAATTGGAAAATGATGTCGATTTCCTTTGATTTTGTCACTTTGTTTAACTTAATAATTTCCACTTATTGCTTGTCTATGATCATTGATTGAAATTGAGATTTTGATTTCAGAATATGCCTACACATTGAAAGTAGACGAGAAAAGTGATGTGTACAGCTTCGGGGTGGTACTATTAGAGCTCGTAGCAGGGAGAAAACCAGTTGGAGAATTTGGCGATGGTGTGGACATAGTTCAATGGGTGAGAAAAATGACTGATTCAAACAAAGAAGGTGTTCTAAAAGTTCTTGATCCAAGACTTCCCTCAGTTCCACTTCATGAGGTGATGCATGTGTTCTATGTAGCAATGTTATGTGTTGAAGAACAAGCTGTTGAGAGACCAACTATGCGTGAAGTTGTTCAAATGCTTACTGAGCTTCCTAAACCACCTACCTCAAAACATGTTGAAGATTTAACATTAACTATCACTGAATCACCCTCTTTGGCATCATCAAACAGTTTAGAGTCTCCATCTAAAGAACCTAAAGATCTTCTTAGCATATGAAGTGGGCTTTGTTTTGTTTATTTATTTAATTCCTTTCGGTTATGTAGCTTGTGCCTTTGTATTGTTTTTCTTTTATTATGGGGGTGGGGTTTTAAGTATTAAGTAGTATTAATGTTTGGATATTTATTTTCTTAATGGGTTTGTAATTTGTACAGTTGGATTATTGGTGGGTGTATTTGGCTATATTTGTCTTTGCCTTCTTGCAAATCACTAGTTTATGGCACCCGGACCTATTGTTAATGTTAAGGGTCTCATCCTGTGCAAAGGAGTAGTGAGAAGTTTTGTTTCTTTTTGTGGGTACCATTGACAGGGAGAGTGAAAAGGACACGCAATATCACAAACGTGTTAGGGGGTTAGGTATTAATGCAAGGTGATATGGTTTGTAATACTATTTATTTATCAAGTCTCAGTACCCACAGGCGGCGACCAGAGGCTCTGAATCACCAAAATCTATTTTTGGGGTTTATACAAACAATAAAACTTAGATGCAGGGTATATATATAATTAAAACTATTGAGAGAACCTTTATCCTCAATTTAAGACACATATACAAACAAAACATTAATTAGATGTGGGGTACTGTACTACTTAAAACTAAAGTGTGAATTTTGTCTCTTTTAGGCTGATTAAAATGTTCTATTTTTCTTTTAGCATATTATTCAGTTTATATGCGAAGGAAAAGAAAATACAAGTGAGGATATTAATTGATCTCATCACATTAACGATAGTAGCTAGACTTGTAGATGTATTTGACCATACATGATTCACTTGTAGATGAATTTTATGTGAGTATACATTAAGATTTCTTTAGGTGCTTTTTAGAAAGTTTACTTTTTTAAACACTTTAATGACATAAGTTTGAACAGTTCTCTTTAGTCTTAAAATTGTTATTCAACCGAACTTGCATTATGTTATTATTGAATTTGATTCCAAAAAGGTTGTTATATAATCCATCGTAGTTATACCTCCATTTAACATTATGTAGATTTTGATCTTCATTGTATATAAGGTTCGTCGCGTAGATTTTGATATAGTTATGTCGAATTCGTCTTTTATAGACATTGAGAGGGTCGATTTCTCTAATTTGAATTCTTAATATAATTATTTATTCAACAAATAAAAAAAGATAATTAACAAGAAAAAGAAATAAAAGAAAAGAAAATAAAGCTCATGTAGTTTGGAGGAGAGGGCTTTAGAAACACAAAGAAATTTTTCACCTTATTTAAAATAATGATTTTATAGAAAATGATAAAATAATGTTTTTTATGATTATTTTTAGAGTATAATAATATCATAAAAAAAATCAAAGAATTTATCTAAATTCTCTAAATCCTTCTCTAATTTACATTTTTAGCTCTTTAAAATTAGAGGAATTTTGTATTACGAAGGAAAATAAACTTCCCAAATATTTTTTAGTCATGTAGTCCACCCTTCCTTCCATTTTTAACCTACCTTTTTTCTAAAATCCTTGGAATGTATGGTAGGTTCTCTATAAGACAAGTTAATGTAATGGTTCATTATTTGATTAGGGTGTTTACATATACAATTAATCTTCAAGTTTATGATTTTATTCCAATATGTAATTTCTTTTATAAAAAAATAATAAAAATAAAACACCAATACTAAGAGGGCTACAATCAACGGAGATCTAACTCCTATAACGCAACCATAATTTTTTTTTTATACAGGTTCAAAAACAAACAAACAAACTTTTTTATTTGTAAAGATGATCTAACAATAACAATAATAACATCTATATTTGCATCCAAGAACACCGTAACAAGATAAAAAAAAACACATACCATCGTACTAAGACGACGAATAAATAACCTAATTTTTTATATTAAAAATAATAATAATAGATAATACTAAAGAAACCTAGGCATAACTCAGCTTGAGAACATTTCAATCATTCTTTTAATATAAATGAATTCCTTAATCAATGTCTTTAGGGTAGATAATTCTTTTAGAGTAGAAACTTCGAGATGGGTTTTCAATTTGAACCCGCGCCATGACCCTACTTATTGTTGGATACATAGATAGTTGGTTGCCGACTTCAGAGTTACGGATTGATAATCCTAAACGTGAATTCTTGGCACATATTTTGTACTACTGTAATTTTAGAAAACAATGGAAGTTATACACACTACAAACGTTACATAAGTGTTGTAAAAGATTCATCTTCATCTTAGGTAAGTGTCCAAACCTATTTCCCTAAAATGGTAAAGCTATCTAGCTACCAAACAATAAGGAAAGGCCCGATACGGTTAAAACTTAAAACTAAGAGGTGAATTGTGGTGCCATTTTGATCTATGGTTGGTGTGAGTCATTAACTAAGAATAAAAATACGCATGTGAAATTCAAAAATTTGGGGCCAGGTTGCCCCCTGCCATTTCTTAAAGGGAAAACCATGACAACATTGTACTGCTTGTTTGGTTGTGTTGATTTTAGAATATGAGGGTCAGTTTCAGAATTTACTAAAGAAAATGTGACAAGGGTACTCGCTTTTAATTTGCTGGAACCAAAACGACATTGCATGGAGACATATTGATTATGCTTGCTATGACTATTGTGATGGGATGTGATGGTATTCAATACTAGTGGAAAAATTGGGCCACTTGTGAGCAATGATTTCTTTAACTATGGTTAGTTTTCAAGATTAATGGACTCTAGAGAAATTGATCACCTTATGTAAAAAATGCTACTAGAGTAGTGTTTTTGCTAAATCAGATCAAACCACTTTAAAAAAAAAATTAGAAATATAGATATGGGTTGCCTTTTTTATGGGACCATACCTGGTACTATAAAATTAGTACAAAGCATGGAGAGAAAGTTACCCTTCTTTTTTGACAAATAGAGAGAAAGTTACCATTAAATTTAAAGAGATTACAAGATATTTAAATTAATGTACTAGTCATTATAAAAAGAATCTTTGTCGTTCTAGATATTATAATTTTTGTAATGAAAAGGATAAAAAGTAGCTAAAAGAGATACTTTTAGAAATATGACTCATTTATTATGTTGGAAAATGTTTAACATGTATTATCAAAAAATATTTTTTTTTAAGATTTCTTAATCAACGTCTTTAGGATAACCATTAATAAGATTCTTTAATTTAATATTTATATAATTTAAATTATTAATCTAGAAGAGTAAACAATTGAGTTAAGAGTGATTTAATGTGTAAACGACTGAATATGATATTAATTAAATTAAAAACATTTAAACAAGTTATTTCTATTTGCATTTTGTTGTTATCATTCAATTATTCCTTATATTTTTACTCTAATAGTTCTCAAAAAATCAAAACACCGTACACACACATTTTGATAGAGTTAAGGAGCACACAAATGAAGACTAAAATTTCTTATTGAACATAATCGCTCGAAGAGAAACAAAATCACCACTAAAAGATAATAATTAATTGATCGGTTAACTCTTGAGCAGAGACGAATTCATTGTATTGTATTGGTAGTGAGGGCTCTTGCCCCTAAAAAAAGTATTTTTTCTTTTTTGATAATATTATTATTTTTATTTGAAGTCGCATAAGGTTTTATAATTCTAACTCCACTCACTGCTTGCTTATCCAATCAGACATGTTTTTATGTACTAAACACACTCACACTAGTTAAAATTACACTTTATAGTTGTTTATATTTCTACTTTTTTTCACTTTAATAGTGTTGACAATAAAAAGTTATTGAACATTTTAAGAATATAAACTTTCATAGGAAATAATTATAATTTGTAAAAAAAATTATGTATTTTAAATTTGTTTAATCATTATAGGTATGTATTTTTGTTAGAATTAATAATATTTTTTTTAGTCAAAATATATATATACTATTTTAATGCTTCTGTCAAAAGAAATTTATGGATTTGTCAGTGCTCTTGGGTTTTGCAACAAATAAAAAATATATGTAGCTATTCAATTTTGTGTGAGAGAAAACTAATTCTAAAAGGATGTAATTGATTATGTTTGTATAATCTACTTGAAATTTGAAGATTTTGTCTTCAAGCTTAATTCTTAATTTCAAAACTCCTGTTTAAAATATATTATTTTATGTTCAATTATTTTTTAACCTATATCAATTTATAAAATTAATTCAATGTATTTAAAATTAATTTTTAGCAATGGTTGCTTTGAAGTGTGAACCATAATCAAATTCAATGTAGTATAGAACATCTAAACCAGCTGGACATTCAAATCAAAGTGATAGAGACTGTAATTGGATTTCAAAGAATCCTAAGTGGAAAAGCACTCAAATGCATTATTACTCTATGATTTACTAAAATTGGGAAGAACTTCTTGACACTGAACACACCAAATACATATGACAAAATCTTTTGTACCAAAAAAACTTTTAATATTATATAATTCTCGTGAAAAACAAAACAGGGGCGTAAATAAAGGTAAGAATTCGAGAGATGAAAGACATAAAGATGATTTGGTACCAAGGTGACAAACAACATTTCCCGAAAATTTGTCAAAAGAAGATTTCTCCTCCAAATTAAGTTTTCTGTTTGATTGGGCCTATTAGGTTGTCCATACATACAATATCAAATCACCAAAACTATTCTCTCTTATTTTAATATTCACACTTTTACTGTTTTCTTTTGTCCGATGTTGCTGTTGTCATTTAATTGATTCAGAGAAATTCGCTATATGTGTGTACAGTGAATTGGCATTTCGTGTCTTCTATGTTTTCTATTACTTTCCCAGCCCCTTGTATTTTTACAAAGCACTATAGACAGACAGGAAATTTCAGAAGACAACATAAAAAGTCTTGTTTATTCAATGTGATCAAGGTTTCTCCCTCTAAAAACTTATTTATTTATATATATATTCTAATAATATATGAATTAAATGTGTTTTTAATTTTTATAAAATTTTGATTTTAGTTCGTAAATTTTTTTCTTTTACTTTTAATCCCCACAATAGTTTTAGTCAACAATAAATCAAGATTTATCACAACGCTACCAAATTCTCCAAATACACTTCATGTCATATACTAAAAGTATTTTGAAAAATAATGAGTTATAAAATCAATTTTTAGATTTAGATTGTCATTATTTTAGTTTATTGAGTTTTTACCACTTTACGTCATAATAATCGACTCAACATTAGAGACTAAAATTGTAGAAAAAATTTGTATGTATTAAAAGTTGAATAAAATTTTCAATTTATATGAAATAATAACAAAAAAAGATGAAATTTTATGAAAATTTTAAAAGAATAGTAGAATAGTAGATGCGAATGATCAATTGATAGCCACGTCTTCTTAACACTCCAAATAATCAATTGATATAGTCAAGTTTTTTGAACACTTGGATTTTTAAGGGAATAGACCTCAAGTAATTTCAAATTATTTTAAACTATGTTTTTAATAAAAGTTGGTTAACCACTTGAATAGAAATTGATAGCAATAATAAGGTTCCTATTTATGTCGTCAACAAGACTTGAGGCCTTTAGCCAAATGCAATAAAAGTTGAACACTTGAAAATAAAAAGGTACAATTCCAACTTTGTAGATGCAGTTGAGCTGATTGATTGTTCGTGTGGTAGCCCACTCAATTGGCATTATCATCATTCATTGCTCCATCCCATTACTCTCCTTTGACTTCATTTATTATTGCAGAGAAATTCCAGTAATAATTGCAATAATAATACATCTTGTCCATTTCCTGCTCAAAATGTAGCACCATTTTGATAAGGGATTTTACGACAATCATGTACTTGAACATTTTCAATGCAAAACTTTAAATTGAGTTCTTTTTCTATACTTTGATTAATTACTGTATTTAAAAGGTGACAAAAAGGCAATTAAAAGAGTGATAAAGAAAGTGGTAAAGGCTATGTGTAACTTGATTGGTGCACATGGCCTCCAACAAAATAATACTCCCTTCACATTTCTAGATATAAATAAAAATTTGAGGGTAAAATTTGATGTATTTGATTCAAATAATTTAAAGTTGTTAATTTTAATACAATTAATTGATTATAAGTACATTAAATTAATTAATTATTAATAATTATTTTGGTTAATTTTAATTAACGTTTGATTTTATTAATTAAATAACCTCTTATCTAGTTTAATTACACTAGTACAAGATTAGTGGCTCAATTGATTTTCCTTCGTCAATTCGTTGATGACACTATTATGGCCGGTGTGTGAAGGAAGCTGGATTGCAAAAAACAGTATTATTTGTGTTAATCTTCGAGACATTTTTGAGAGGACAACATAAACTTTTCTATCTAGTTCTATTGGTCCAATCCCTTTTAAGTTTTTGGAAATTTCAGTTGGTACAAATCCGATATTTTTTTCTTTAATACCCCTTTTAAAATAAAAAATTCCGAAATAATCCTAGCTACTTTAAAATATATATATAATTGCCATACCTTTTGGCCTTTTAATATGAAGCAAACAAAATTTGAGTCATGTAGTTGATTGTATTATGGGGATTTTTAATTTTTTGGATCGCAAGTATTTAATGTTTTAGATGAATGAGTGATGTGGAAATTTAAAAGAGTAAATTGTTGTCATTAAAATCAAAATTGTATTACTCTGTAGAACTTCAACGATTTGTTTTTTGTTGAACAACTTCAACAATTATATTCCACCCTGTGTGTCTTAAGTTTATGAAAGAGCAGAAGTTATAAGTATGGAATTTGAATTTAATTTGGTTTGGACGACACCTTAAAAATAACTATCTCAGTTTAATTTAATATTTTTTAAATTAGATCAATATTCGATCATAATCTATAATATTGTACGAATGTTAATAACTACTCTACTTAGTCTCTATATTAATTTTTTTGTATTTTCTACTAATTTTATATTATTATTAATCATTTTTAATTAATGATTTATCTGTCATTTTAGCTTTTATATTACTTAATATAAAAGAAAAAAATGTATAAGTAGAAGGCATATTCTCATGATATGATCAACTACATGACTCATTTTTATTTTTATTTTTTTGCTTCATATGGTTGCATCTTGGAGATATAGTCTAGTGAAAATTAAAAAAGCAGTGCATTTTGGTTTTTTTTTTTCTTTCAAATAAGATATTTTGAATTTTTTTTAAATAAATATTAAAGAGAAAAAATTTGCAAATTCAAGAAGTCTAAGTCATTCTAGAAAATATGAGGAAAACGTTATAGTTTGAATAACTTGGGTTATCTTTAGTCTACTTTTATATTTTCCGTCATTTTTTAAAATGAAAAAATAATTGTTAATCACAATTGAGAGAAATTTTATTTGGGGTGATACTAAATATAGAAAGAAATTGTGTTAAATTAGTTGGAGTATAATTTGTGAACCAAAAGAGGGTGGAGGGTTGGTCATAGAGAACATTGAATTGTTTAACGATGCTGTAATTTTGAAATGGCAATGGTGTTACTAGACTGACATGGACATAGTGTGACATGAATATATTGTTATGCATCAATATTTTCTCTTAGTATTTTAACTAACGTGTTTTCTCTTAGTGCTAATTACTATCATTCTTTATCGATGGGAAATTAATCAATTACAAGAAATTAAAAGATTGGTCAATAATGTGCGATACTGCGATTGAACGGGTAGGAGGCTGCTCAGTTATAAAATGTTATCTTTGGCTCTTAAAGTCAGTCTCATATATGTTTTTCAAACAATAATGACTTGCATAAAGTTTTCAAACAATTATGTCTGATGGGAAATTCAACAACAAATAACAATAACAACTCTAACAGAGCAATATGCAGCGGATAATCAATTTCCCAAACTTGCAAGAATCTGTGAGGAGCAACAACAAATAATCACAACAACTAAAATCACTACCACAAAGGACACAATAATTTTTTAACGTGGAAAAACCTTCTCAATGTGAGAAGTAAACAACCACGGGACCAAGCCAGTAATAGAGCTCCACTATGATCAAAATATGGGTACAGGAGAGTTTCAAATATGGCACAAATTCGAGCTCAGTAACCAGCCAAAAACAGCAAGGTAACCAGCACAACAATCAGCCAAAACAATGAGAAAACAAGCATGAAATTGAGAACAAAGTTCAGCAGAAAAACCAGAAAAAACTGCTACTGTCCGAGCTCAATTTCTCCCATCTCAGACCTACGATCCAACCGGTCAGATTGAAGTACCATGAGTCATGAACCTGCTGTCCAAATTTCAGCCCGATCAGACGGTGAACAAAGGAGAAATCGCGAATCTAATGCAGCTGCTCTGTTTTATGGGAAAATGGGTTTTGCTCTTCCTCTCTCACTTTTCTCTTTGCCTCACTCTCTGAATTCAGCTCTCTCTCTCCCACTAATCTGACCTCTCTCCACTTGGTTAAGTGAGACACATGAGCTTGCACATATTGGGCCTTTCTCCACATAGGAAGGGAGCCCAAAACCCAACATATCTCCCCCTCATAACTATGTGTAGGTGACCGCCAAACCAGCGATCTCACAACAAGTTTCAAACTTGCTTCTCGGTAATGCCTTGGTCATCATATCAGCACCATTATCATCTGTATGAACCTTGGCCAATTCCAACAACCCAGCATCCAAAGCATCGCGTATCCAATGATACCTAACATCAATGTGCTTGGACCTAGAATGAAAGGTTGAATTCTTACCAAGATGAATTGCACCTTGACTATCACAAAATAGCAAGTACTTATCTTGAACAAAACCAAGCTCCTGCAAGAATTTCTTCAACCATAACAATTCCTTGCATGCTTCTGTAATGGCAATGAACTCTGCCTCAGTAGTGGACAATGCAACACATCTCTGCAATCTGGATTGCATTGCCACAGCTCCCCCTACAAACTTAATCAAGTAGCCTGAAGTAGACTTTCTGGAATCAATGTCTCCATCCATATCAGAATCAGTATATCCCACAAGAGTAGGCTTATCACCTCCAAAACAAAGCCTCAAACTGGTAGTACCACGAAGATACCTCAAAATCCATTTCACAGCATTCCAATGCTCTCTACCTGGATTAGACAGAAATCTACTAACTGTACCAACAGCATGTGCAATATCAGGCCTTGTACACACCATTGCATACATTAAACTACCCACAGCAGATGCATAAGGAACTCGTTGCATATCTGATTTTTCAGCTTCATTGGTAGGACTCTGACTAGTACTCAATTTAAAATGAGTAGCAAGAGGAGTACTTACAGCCTTAGCATATTCCATCTGGAACCTCTGTAACAGTCTTTCAACATAGTGTTCTTGTGACAGCCAAAGTTTCTTCTTGTTCCTGTCACGCATGATTCTTATACCAAGAATCTGCTTAGCAGCTCCCATGTCTTTCATGGCAAATGACTCGCCCAATTGCTTCTTCAACCTGTTAATCATGGAAATATTTTTCCCAACAATAAGCATGTCATCAACATACAATAACAAGATAATGAAATCATCATCAGCAAACTTTTTAACAAAGACACAGTGATCAGAAGTAGTCTTCCTGTAGCCTTGCTCACACATAACTGACTCAAACTTCTTGTACCACTGACGCGGGGCCTGCTTCAAACCATATAGACTCTTTCTGAGCCTACACACATAGTCTTCTTTGCCTTTAACAAGAAAACCATCAGGTTGCTTCATGTAAATCTCTTCCTCCAAATCACCATGAAGGAAAGCAGTTTTTACATCCATTTGCTCTACCTCCAAATCAAGAGTAGCAGCCAAACTCAACACAGTTCTAATGGATGACATCTTCACCACAGGAGAAAAAATCTCATTGAAATCAACACCCTTTCTCTGTCTGAAACCTCTCACAACTAATCTGGCTTTATATCTTGAAGATGTAGAATTGTTTTCTTGCTTCACTCTGAAGATCCACCTGTTTTCCAAAGCCTTCTTTCCCTTAGGTAGTTTCACCAAATCAAAAGTGTGATTATCATGCAAAGACTTCATTTCATCTTGCATAGCATCCAACCACTTCTTCTTTTCATCACTCTCCATGGCTTCATCATAACATTCAGGTTCGCCTCCATCAGTCAAGGTAACATAGTCATCAGAAGGATACCTGGTGGATGGTTTCCTCTGCCTAGTAGACCTCCAAACTTGAGCTTGAGGTGGTTCAGGAGCATCACCAAGATCCTCATCTTGTGACATCTCATGTTCTTCTTCAGCATCATCATTAGGAACATCAAAATCATCTCCAAGCTGCTGATCACCAACATCACCATGTTGCTCATCATTCTGAACATTATTTTCAGCAGTATCCAGATCATGTATAGGCATCCGAACTGGATCAACATCAGACAAACCATTATCAATCTCAGGTGTAGTCTTCTCCATCTTATCAATGTCTTCAATGGTTTGGTCTTCCATGAACTTCACATCACGACTTCTAACAGCTTTCTTCTCAACTAGATCATACAGCTTGTAGCCAAATTCATCCTGACCATAACTGATAAAGATGCATTGTCTTGTCTTCTCATCCAACTTGGATCTCTCATCCTTTGGAACATGCACATATGCTTTGAAACCGAAGACACGCAAATGATCATACCTGACATTCTTGCCAAACCAAATCTTGTCTGGCACCTCAGCATTCAAAGCAACTGCAGGACTCATATTAATAACATGCACTGCCGTGTACAATGTTTCACCCCAAAAATGCTTAGGCAACTTTGCTTCAGAAAGCATACACCTAACTCTTTCAATCAATGTCCTGTTCATTCTCTCTGCTAAACCATTCAGCTGAAGAGTTTTAGGAGGAGTCTTTTCATGTTTGATATTGTGCTGATTGCAGTAAACATCAAATGGTCCACAATACTCACCACCATTGTCAGTACGAATACATTTCAACTTCTTGCCTGACTGTCTCTCCACCATAACATGGAACTCTTTGAATTTCTCCAGAACTTGGTCTTTTGTCTTCAAAGCATAAACCCAAAGCTTCCTGGAACATTCATCAATAAAAGTAACAAAGTAAAGTGCACCACTAAATGACTTTACCTTCAACGGGCCACAAACATCAGAATGCACCAATTCAAGCAACTCTGACTTCCTTGAGGGAGGATGTTTCTTGAAGGATACTCTAGTCTGCTTACCAGCCATGCAATGAGGACATTTCTCCAACTCTGCACTCTTTAAACCCGGAAGTACATCCTTTTTAGCTAAACAATTCAGCCCATTTTCACTGATATGACTAAGCCTGTGGTGCCACAAAGAAGCCTCCATATCCATGGCATTCACACTGTCTTTAGAAACCAATGCTTTAGTCCAATACAGTTTATTAATTTTCTCCCATCTGGCCACAACTAAGTTACCTCTGGTGAGTTTCCATTTTCCTGAACCAAAGTGATTATCATAACCACCATCATCAAGCATCTGCACAGAGATCAAATTAAAGCGAACATCTGGAGCATGTTTGACTCCTCTAATCAACAACTGCGCATTCACACTGTCTTTAGCAACCAATGCTTTAGTCCAATACAGTTTATTAATTTTCTCCCCTCTGGCCACAACTAAGTTACCTCTGGTGAGTTTCCATTTTCCTGAACCAAAGTGATTATCATAACCACCATCATCAAGCATCTGCACAGAGATCAAATTAAAGCGAACATTTGGAGCATGTTTGACTCCTCTAAGCAACAACTGCACTCACATGTTGGTCTGCAAACAAACATCACCAATACCAACTACCTTGGACACACCATCATTACCCATCTTCAACACTCCAAAGTTACCATAAGTGTAAGATGTGAAGAACTCCTTCCTTGGTGTAACATGCAGTGTAGCACAACTATCAATAATTCACATGCTCTCATCTGATACAAGATTGACTGAGCCATAGTCACGGAGGATAATCAGATCATCATAGGTAGCAGTAGTAACACGGTCATCATCATCATGATTTGTATCTCTCTACTTGCTGTTATTGTTTTTGCTATCCCTTTTCCATATGAAGCAGTTCCTTTGTATGTGCCCCATTTTGTGACAATAATTGCACTCCACATTCTTGTATCTGGACTTGAACTTACTTCTGTTGTTCTCTCTACACGCACTTCTGCTATTCTGTCCTGACTTCGGCCCCTGTTCTCAGTGACAAGTACCTCGGAATGAGATGAAGTACCTTGTGCCTTCCTTCTCATCTCCTCATTAAGAACACTTCCCTTTACACTTTGCAAAGAGACAACACCATCAGAAGCTGAGTTTGTAATTGAAACCCGAAAAGTTTCCCAAGAATCTGGTAGAGTATTCAGTAGCCATAGTCCCAACACTTCATCATCAAATTTGATACCCATACCTGACAATTGATCTAGGAGCCCTTGAAAATCATTTAAATGATCTGAAATAGAAGTCCCCTCCTTGTACCTCAAATTCATCAAGGAGTTCAACAAATACAACTTATTATTCCCTGATTTAGAAGCATACAAAGATTCATTCTTCTTCCACAAGGATTTTGCATGTTCCTCATTAGCAATGTGATTATAAACATTGTCTTCTACATATTGCCAAATAAAACCACAAATCTGCTAATGTTCAAAACTTCAATCCTCGTCAGTCTTGGATTCTGGCTTCTCACTAGCAAACACAGGAAGATGCAAATTCTTCACAAATAACAGATCCTTCATTTTTCCCTTCTATAAGTGATAATTAGTGCCATTCAAACAAATCATTCTATTTGTATTTGCCTCCATCATTCAAACAAGTCAAACAGCCCCTTAACCAAAGAGCTCTGATACCACTCTGATGGAAAATTCAACAACAAATAACAATAACAACTCTAACAGAGCAATATGCAGCGGATAATCAATTTCCCAAACTTGTAAGAATCTGTGAGGAGCAACAACAAATAATCACATCAACTAAAATCACTACCACAAAGGACACAATAATTTTTTAACGTGGAAAAACCTTCTCAATGTGAGAAGTAAACAACCACGGGACCAAGCCAGTAATAGAGCTCCACTATGATCAAAATATGGGTACAAGAGAGTTTCAAATATGGCACAAATTCGTGCTCAGTAACCAGCCAAAAACAGCAAGGTAACCAACACAACAATCAGCCAAAACAATGAGAAAACAAGCATGAAATTGAGAACAAAGTTCAACAGAAAAACCAGAAAAAACTGCTACTGTCCGAGCTCAATTTCTCCCACCTCATACCTCTGATCGACGATCCAACCGGTCAGATTGAAGTACCATGAGTCATGAACCTGCTGTCCAAATTTCAGCCCGATCCGAAGGTGAACGAATGTGAAATCGCGAATCTAGTGCAGCTTCTTTGTTTTATGCGAAAATGGGTTTTGCTCTTCCTCTCTCACTTTTCTCTTTGCCTCACTCTCTGAATTCAGCTCTCTCTCTCCCACTAATCTGACCTCTCTCCACTTGGTTAAGTGAAACACATGGACTTGCACATATTGAACCTTTCTCCACATAGGAAGGGAGCCCAAAACCCAACAATGTCAAAGATTGTAGCTTGTGTTTCACGATTAATACGTGGTTGGTTTGTGAATCATTTAAAGTGTTTAGCATTCACTATTGTAATATTTACATTTGTATTAGGTGTGGATTACCTTTGTAATCCCTTTTATATATTTTGTTTATAAAAAATTGCATTAATAAGTTGACATTTTTTATGAAAAAGTTTACATTATGCAAATGACATTTTTGGTACACTATTATTAAATAAAAACGTTAATATATTTTGAACACGATATCATATAACTGTTTTATTTAGCTTGAGCAAAATTCTAAAAATATATTAATTTCATTTATTGAAATACTTTTATTAACTGTAGTTTAGTGGAAAATTTATATAAATTGACATTAACATATAATAAATAAGAATATATTAATAATATTTAATTGATAATATAAAAATACTAATAATATGAAACAATATAAATATATATTATAAATGACACATTTAATATGAAACATAGTGATAATATAG
>NC_021166.2:12509155-12541016 GCF_000331145.2 Cicer arietinum
TTTTGATCTCTATGTTGTTCAAATTTAATTTTTAGTTTATTTATTTTAAAGTCGGAGTTTTTAGTCTCTTTGTTTTATAGAGTTTTTTTAATCCCTTCTAAATTTTGGTGATTTCATTATCTTATTTATGATATGGCGCTAACATGTCAGTAATAATATTGAAAATAACTTATAAATAATTCATCTCAACATATTTCATTATTATTAATTTATAAATAATTTTTTAATTAAATGATATTATTTTTTAAATGAAAAATATCAAAATCTTTAATAATGTTTATAAAATTTAAAAATCCTAAATCTCCAAATTTTACTTTAAATCTTGAAATTTCATAAAAAATTAATTTTTTTTTTTATCACCAAAACCCCAAAAACAACAAAGTGCATAATGGTTGCAATGCCCACAAACAAAAGCGCCACCATCTTTTCTAGCATTCATCCTGTGTGGCAGTAAATCAAGACGTTGTCATAAATGACTAAATTCAAGTGCACACCTCCTCAATCATTTCATTACACACACAAAACTTGTTGTTGCTACAACTTTGTCTTCAACCTCACTTAGAGTCCCTTGCATTTCTTCCTTCTTATTTTATTTCTTCGTCTCCTCTTGCTTCTTTGTTCTATACTGGACATGTATAAATAAGAATCCCAGGGTTTTGGGGAGATATATTTTAAAAAACATGATAAATGAATTTTCTTAAATAGAAAGTGAAAGAAATTCATGAATTAATCATGCACATGATCCACGATTGTTTATGTATTCATTGTTTGTGGCAATCATTTGCGTTGCACGTATCATTCTCATGAACACTTATTTTTTTCTTTTATTATTGTTATATTTTTATTTATTTATTCATATTATTTTTTTAATTTAGACTACAAATAAAACATTGATTATTTTTTTCATTAAAGGGCCTATTCCTCCTAACACACACTATAATCTCCCCAATTGAGGGTTTTCCATTAATGATAAAAAATTACTTCAATAAATTGAATTTAATTTTTGTTTTTTTTTTTTTAATAAGAGGAGTCAAATTCCATAAAAACTAAACTAAACAAAACTAAATGCTCCCGATCAAAGTTTTGTCTGCCAACAGAGAAAGGATAAATTAGAAATTATATAAAAAATACATCATTTGATAAACGAAATACTAAATCTAGTAAGAATATCGGTTACTTGATTGACTTCACAATAGATATATGATAATTTAAAGTGATCTAATTGGGAAAACATCTCTTCTATACGAGTGACAAAACCGTAGTATAAATGTTTGTTAGAGTAATTATTCAGAATTAAGGATACTGCTACTTGAAATTTTGATACCAATGTTTTTGAAACCTTTGAAAAATATAACCTTCAAACCATTAGATATAGCCCAAAGCTCTCATATTGATGTACACAACTAAAACATAAGAGTAGTTAAAGATGAAAGCACCAGTGTGATCCCAAATCATGCCTCCACAAGTTGTCATTTCATTCGAGTTTTGTACTGCACTATCTCCATTGATAGTCATCCAACCATCCTTTAAATAATACAAAACAAACCAATGTCGAGGAGGAGATGACACACCTGCAAGACGAACATGAATTAGTTGAGTATTTGATATAGCTTTTATTTGGTACTTAACTTTGGTGGTGATGCTACTTGGGATAGGAATAATTATTAGAGAATATCAAATCATTACGAGTCTTCACATTATCTATCACCGTAACAAAAAAGATACACAAAAAAGATACTCCAGTCTACTCTATTATGTGCATAAACATTAACCCCATTTATATATATAAAATTATAAACTTAAAAATCATATCTATTATAATTAATATAATAAAATATTTATTATTAGATAATAATAAAATAAAATAATTATTTTCTATAGATATAAGATTATAATTTTTAATATTTTAAAAAATATTTAATATATTTAATATTTATATGTATAGAAATTTCAAAAATTACTATAATATTACTTGCGGGGCGGATTTGGGTGTGGGTGCAGGGTGAATATCATCACCCCACGCCCAAAATTTAATTTCGGGGAAAATCTGTACCCTCACTCAATCAAAGCGGGTTTTCCCCGCTCAAATCAAACGGGTTTTAGTGGGTATCTGCGGGTACGAATTTTTTTGTCATCTCTATGGTTGTTGTGGTCAATTGCTAAGGTTATGATCCATTAACGAAGGTTGTGAGAATTGTACTAGTCTCTTCTTTATGGATGTGGTTTATAGGTTAATTTGATTTAATGAAATAGTCAAAATATATATTTATCAGATAAGAGTATGGATCTCTCTAACAGATTAACTAGAGAATCTTTCAACTTATCACGAGTCTTTCTTAATTACATCTTATATCAAATATTCATTTATTTTATAATTAAACGTAATATTATTAATTAGAATAAAATAGTTGACTTAATAATTTATTTTTAATATTAATTTAATCCTCAAATAAAATCCAACAAAATTACCTAAAATGAAACTAATTTTTCGGTGAAGATAAAACACGGCATACATATCAACAAACAAGTATTTCAAATCTGAGGTTGCTGCTTTTCTTCGTTGTTTTCTTTTGTTTTACTTCTCTCTTTTTCACTAAATAGCGTGGTTTAAGATTTTTTTTTTAATACAAAATCAATCCTATAAACTTTATTTTCTTCTCTTTTATTTAAATAAGTGATTTCTACTTGTTTTTTTCTTTTCTTTCAATTTTCATTATTTCGTTGTCTTAGTGCGATTTTTTTTTTAATTCAAATTGACAGTTCATATTACAATTTTGGTGTAAATTCAAACAATAACTTTAGTGTTTTCATATTACAACTCCGAAAACATAATTCTATTGGACACTTGAATTTTATTATACTTGTCAGTTTTATTATATTTATAGGCATTTTTCAATGTATATTATTAACATGATCAATATTGTCAATTTGTTAACAAATTTAATTATTTTCAATTTTTGCAACTTTCAACTATATTGTTCTCGGTATAATATTTATCAATTTAAAAGACACAATAGAAATACGAGTGTTATTTCTATTATTTGTGAAATAGGTTGTTAATAATGATATTTATATAATAAATCAAATAATTAATTTAATTAAATAATGAAAATGAGAATTTTTAGTAGTAATGTTATTACGTATTAAATATAATTAATTAATTAATTAGTTTCTTTTAAATTGATAGAAAATTCAAATTAAATAACTTTGTTAATTTGTTTTTAAAATTTTAATAGTATTTGTGTATTTTAAAAAATAATAACACTTATATCTTTTTACGTTCTATTCAAACAAATAAAAAAGAGAAAAATAATTATCTATTTTATTTCTTCTATCAAATAATAAATTAAATCTACTATATCTAATCTTCAATTCCTCTTTTTTCATAGTTTTTTAATTCTTCTTTTTCTAGTATTTTTCTTCACAATCAATCCAACCCTTAAAATCCAATTAGGGAATTAGTATGGGCATAATTATGGAAGCCCATAGAAAATTGATATTGGAAGGCCCGTGAGACAAAAATTAGAGAAATACATTTGGCAGCCCAACACCTGGTCTTTTAATCCGCACAAATCTATTGAAATTGCAAAATAATTATTCTGCAAAGTTATTAAAATTATTTTCAATATAAGTGAATGGGATAAAAAATTAATTTAGATTTTTCTATAAAAAAATCCTAAGCATACTTGTGTTTCGAATAATTTATTTTTGAATTATTCGGAATTTGAATTTTTATAAAACTAAAATATTTGAATCACAATAAATACTTTCTCTCCTCCATAATAATGTCACATTTCCAAAAAAATAAAATTTCAAAAAATTGTGTTATTTTCAGTTTTTAACTTAACTTGAAATTTAACTTTCTAATAATATATTTCAATTAATATAGTTTGAGTCTACTATGATGGATGAAGTGAGGACAGGGACATACCGTCGACTTTTTCATCCTGAGCAACTCATTAGTGGAAAGGAAGATTATACCGAAAAGGTTGTTTTGTTTTTCAGTTGGAAAAGAAATTGTGGATTTATGCTTGGAGAATTGCACTGGTTTTCAGTGCTGTGGCCTGTGGGTGGGGGAACTGGTTCAGGTCTTGGTTCTCTTCTACTTGAACGTCTTTCGGTATATTTTAGTTTCTCATTATAAACTCAGATGCCATATCCATTTACTCTAGATTTTCTTCAATGGAAAAATTAAGTATTGTCAATTATCAATTTTTATCATTAATTTTATATTTTTAAATTAACACGTGGGATATCAAGAATTGACAAGTTTATGCGGTGCAATCAAAAACAGAATTTATTATGAATATATTAATTAATAGTTTACTTTAATTTGTTCACGTATTTATTATTATATTATCTATTAAAATTAATTAAATTAAAAGTTTTGGTATATAAATGATATGTTATTTTATTAATAATTTAATTTTAATAGCACCAACAAATATTAATTTTTATTGTATCTTAAAAGTTTATTAAAAATTACATGCATTCAAAAATAACGTAAATAAAATGATAAAATATATAATTTTGGATATTGTTTGGGTCAACATGAAATAGAGTAAAAATGAGATTTTTTTAATCTTTTATTTTATTTTAAAAATAAAAGAAAAAAATTGAGGAAATCATAATTTTTTATTTGCTTTTACCAGCAACGTATTTATGTTTGGAAAAAATGTTCTTATTTCGACTATTTTAGATAGTGTAATCAAAATGCAGCTAAATTATTCTTATCAGTAATTTTTTCACTTGCGTTGTTTTGTTTTGTTTCAGACAAAAATAACATTTTTCAAGTAAAAAAAATATTTATAAGAATCCTTTTTGTGTATAAACTTTTTTATGAGTTGTTTGTTCAAACATTTGAAAGTCTGTTTTACAAATTGGTTTCAATAACTAGTACAAAGTTCGCTTTGCAACATTATTCCTCGTACTCCATCTTTATAATTTGAATACATATATTTTACTTCAAAATTTATATGGTAAATATACAAAGTAAAAAAATAAAAATAAAAAATACACCACAAATAACTATTTACGGTGCATATTTTAAATATTGAACACTACAAATAAACATTATTTTTATATTTCTTCATAGTAAATAGACCTATTTGAGTCTCATATAATTGTTGTATGAATATTTGATAAACTAAAATAAATGTTTAAAGTTGGGATCTTTCACTTATATATAATTAACGTGTGAGTTTGGTCGTTAAACTGTTAAAAAATAAAAAATAAAAAATAATAAAATAGACCTATTTGAAGGAGGAAGTTAAAAGTGTAAATAAAGAAATGTGGGGTGTGTCTGCTAAGTGTTGAGATATATTAAAAAAAAAAATCTATTGGGCCGTATAAAAGTCCTTGGCCCAGTTCTAGCGGGAGATATATCCGATTTATTAAAAAGACAAAATCTAGTTTATTGACACGTGCGCCTAGTATAAAATGTTTTCACGTCGTCATAGCTCGTATCATTTCTAGTTTCTGTTAAAACGCAAAAGGCATAGAGAAGGGTAAATGGCGACGACACTTGTGCGATCTGGTTTTCTTCGAAATGTTCTACGACGAGGAGGCGCTCCCGCTCGTAGCTCTCCCACTCCTAAGCGAAACTTTTCTTCCTCTGGTCATCATGACGATGCATGTTAGTACCCTAATTATCTCTCTCTCTGACTCTCTCTATCATTTAACCCTTTTTGATTATTTTAGGGTTTCTACGAATAGCTTTTCTTCATTATTAAATTGAATTCGCATCTCCGTATGGTTTTCTCGGACCGTGTCTTAGTTTTTTAGGTTAATTTTGGTTTCGTTTATTTATTTATTGATGAAATGTGGGAAATAATATGTGGATTTTTTAGATTGATCCGGTTCCCGATGATTTTTTATTAAAACGTTTTTTATTTGTTGTTTTTTTAATAAATTGAACTATTTTCGTTTGTAATTTTTCTCGGTTTAAATGGATTTGCGTATGGATTAGGTTTTTTTTGCCTTCTTTGTGTGATTGAATGTTTATGCACGATATTTATTATTCGGAATTCAGAAATGATAAATTATATTTCAAATCTTGTTGTTGAATTCATTAATTTTGCGTTAAAATTGATGGATTTGTATTTGCATTGCTATGTATCGTAACAAGTTATTTCGGGGTACATATATGATATATCAAATTATCAATACTTTGTTCAGATTAAGTGAAACTGTCAAAGTAATATCTTTTTTTCACTTCATCGTCTTATAAATGAAGACTTTAATTTTGATCCATTATTTCAAATAGTGAATTTTCTGTTTAAAATATCATGAAGATTTTGTCTTGCTTACTTCCTTATATTGTTCTTTGCGTGCTTTCTATTTGAATATTCTGTTTTTTGTATTGAATTTTTGTCTTCTTCTTTGTATCAGATGAAACTGCCAAATGGGAGAAGATCACATATCTGGGCATTGCTTCATGCACTCTTTTAGCCTGTTATAATCTATCAAAAGGACACCCTCACTTTGATGAAGCTCCTGTAAGCTTTCCTTTATATGGAGTTTGATCTTTTAATTCCATCATGTTAAAATTTCACTGAAAACGTTCTGTGTTTCTCTTTTATCACCGACATTCTTTTATTTTGAAGAACATCTGAGATGAGAGAGAGACTCAATTTTCTACTCGCTTGGTGTTATTTATGATTTTTATTTCGATATATATTCGTTTTTTCTTTGCCCCATTTCAAATGCATGTTTGAGCTACTCAGTTTGTTTGACTTGTTCTTTTCTCATATGTTAATAAATGTCAGAACTATGGGTAATGGAAATTTATAAGTAAAAGAGGATGATATACCATCCTTTAATAGAACAAAAGATCAGTTGAAATATTTATCCCTCTGCTTATAATGCCAAAACCAACCACCATTAGAGATAATAAAAACATTTTTGATCCCTGGCCTCCTTGACTTCTATAATGTAAGAGATTTCCACAGGAGTAATGGCGTCCAGTGCTCCAGCCTATCAGAGTCAGACAACTTTTTATTCCTTTTCATTTCCAGGACTTTAATCATAATCAAGAAATACTATTGTGGGTACACTGGAGAATCACAACCATGTCAAAAAGCCTCCTCCAAATGTGAAGTTGTCATTTAATTTGAAAAGCTCATAACACACCTATCAAGAATCAAAGCTTTGCTGGCTTATATAGAACTGTAACAAATCATTAATATTAATCTCAATGAGTACTCCTGTCCAATTGAATCACTTGACTTTATGGGAAGTTTTGAACCTCTGTAAAAAGTACTCAAGAAATTAACATCCCTCTATTTGGAGAACAAGTAATAAAACAAAGGGCTTAAATGAGGCACTTCATGTATCCCAAAGCTCATATTTTTCTATATGAGAAGGAAAATAGAATTCAGAGACGCAGAGAGAAGCAAGAGCGATTGTATGCACACAAAAAATAGATTCTAGCTCAGAAGTTTTTCTATTATTGGATTTCCTGATTTAGTCTTCTTTTCCCTATCATACACCCTTCAGACCAAAGTTTGTGTGACATATCATGATAAGTGCGATGAATTTTCATTTTGAAGCAAACTTTGAAATACATTGCTGGTTACTCTTCCTTTATGTTTGTATGATTCATCTTTGAGGATATCTATTTTCTTTGATACTTCTAAGTTGAAAAAAATTCTAACTCTTTTACTTCTCTTGTAGGCATATCCATATTTGCATATCCGCAATAAGGAATTCCCATGGGGTATGTGTCTTTCGTCTTTTGCCTTGTGATATAATATTTGCCTTCACCTGCAGAAAGTTTCCCAAAAACCACTCTACTAAATTAATTGGATTAGTTTTTTTCAATTCCTTCATTTCATTCTAGTATTTTGGTCCATAAAGCTACAGCATTCTTACGCATTTGTTAAGCGAATAACAGCCACATCAAGTTGATTAGTATGATGGAGTTGTCATGTACTTTATAATATTTATTTCTAATAGTCTGGTCAAACGAGGCTCTGCTTACAGTTACGTATTCACATGTTATTATGTAGTTGTGATAAGCTTTATATTATGGTATGTATTGCAATATTGCAAGCTCCACTTTTCAAAGTTTTAAGGTGGATCTTGTAATTGTTTTTGTTCCATTTCCTTTAGCCACAAATTAAGAAATTGTTGTTGCGTTGAGTTTACCCTCCTTTTGTTAACAAGACACATGCCAAGGCCTTCCTGTTTCTAACTCAAGGATTAATGAGAACTAGGCGATCATTGTTTGAGAAATAAGCATGTGGTGGGTAAACAGAAATAAGCATGTGGTGGTTGTTTACCGTGTATGTATTATTTACCATTCGATGAGCATAATTGCCATGTAGTGGTTGTTTATGCTAAATGTATATGCTATTGTTAGCTTGTGACCAGTGCAATATCTTTTGTTGATTTTGCATTGCCAGGACTGCTGCTAGTAACCCAATTCCAATTATACTGTTTATGTTTTCAAATTATCCTGTTGGCCTGAAATTCCAGATTGTATGACATTGCTCTTTTATGACAAACAGGTCCTGATGGGCTATTTGAAACGAAGAACGAGCACCACTAGGAGTATTAGTGGTTTCATGAGGGTGGTTTGCGGGCACTGATGTCTTCCTTTTTCTGTAGCCTCTGAAAATGTGATTATTGCAGTTTCGTATTGTTTATTGAATTGTGATCCACAACTTGCACTTGGCATGTTATTTTTCATGCTGTCTTCTTTCTCATGGTTGAAGCAAAATAAATTGTTAAACGATATTTTGATGTGTTTTATTTCGAGCCTTGTTCAGTTGTTTCAATTTTTAAAGAAAACGATCCAATATGACAAGAAAAACTTTTTCTCGTGTTTTCTCATTGCTCGTGTTTTTGGTATGTTAGCAAAAAAATATAACTAGCTTTTGATTCGTCAAGGCTTTGTGGATAAAGTGGGCTAATTCAGTCTGACTCGTTTTTTTTAAAAGAAAAATGAGTCAGTGAACTATCCGATTTAGTCTATTTTGGCTTCAAGTAATTCTTTTCTATCCAATTGACAGGTGAGCTGAGTTGAATTCAATTGGCTCGTTTTTGTTTTCCTTTCAAATAAGCATAGTTTTAGGAACTTTGTGGATATACTAGTTCTTAAAATTTGAACTTTTGACTGTATTAGAATTCTTTCGGGGTTTCTCGGCTCAACAAGATTGAGATAAGGTTAAAGAAACTGCATTTAAAGATGAATTCACAAATTAAACTAAGTGTGACGAAGTTACATTCTAAGTGGAAACGTACATAACAAGACTACCACTAAGGTATACCTCCTAAAACTTCTTTCTTATAGAAAAATAAACACAAGTAAGTCTTTTCCAATAAAATAGGGATGCAGGCATGCAGCCCAATGGAGACTGTACTGAAGCCAGTGGACCAACGTATGGTGAACAACCAATAACGTAATGCATCATTTTCATATATGTTTGAACAGAAACTAAATAAAATGAATTTGGATACTTTCAAGTGAGGAAATTATGCGTTATTGTTTTAACAAATTCATTTTTTGTTACGATGTATTCATAATATTTACCTTTGGCTTATTAATTATTAGTTAATTGACTCTGTTTATTTGAGAGGAGTTAGATTCAAATAAGATGATATATAGCACCGAGCAATAACAGCATCATTCACTAATTAGCCAGTCAATACAATTCTTAGCTCAATTTCAATACTAAAACGACATCTCGATGTAAATTTTCTTTTACCTGTTCGATTGTTCGGCTACTTTCAGCTTTCAAAAAATTAGTGACTTTTTATCGTGCAGCAGTTATAAAGGCTCTATTATTTTTCTATTCTGCTAGCTGCAAAGGCACTATCTCTTACTGAAAGAAAAACTACTTTGCTTGTCCTGTTGTCCAATGTTCTTTTCAATTGAAGTCTTCCTCATTTTTTACTCAAAATTTCATATCATTAGTATCCCATCACATACTCAAATATCTAATGGGTTCAGCTCAACCATGCCATGGATGGATTCAAGAAAAAACAACTCTAAAATTTTAAAATGTCAGAAATGGTTGAAATCTCAGAACTGGTGATTAGTTAATATAACATTTTCATCACACACATGTATATAATAAAATAAATTACGTTGAAGTATTATGGTTATGAATATTTTTTTTAGAATGAAAAACTTAATCTTATGAAAGCAAATCAGATGAAAAGAATAGACCTGACTTCTGAGCGAGCTCATGCACAGCAACAATACAAACTCTACTAAAGAGAACTTTACTTTGATGAACAATTTAAAGTGATAATTATTCCTCCAGGAAAGGGTACGGGACGGGTTACATATGAAACATAAAATGATTTTATACTATTACAACTCTAGATATTTCTAAATTGTTCTTAGGGAACCTGTGAAAACAAAAACTTTATAAGCATATTTGCCAAGTAAATAACAATGCATGGCTCAATAAAAAATAAGTAAATAAAGAAAAAGAAAAAAAAGTAGGATCAGAAGCAACAACAGAATACAATTGATTCATTTTAATTATCATTCTGCAGAAGAAACATCATTATGATTGCTCTCTCCATTGCTTTCGGGCAAAGTTCCCAAATCCACACGAGATTCTTTGTCGTCCTGAGTAACTGAAGAATCAGAACTTCCTTGATCGTTCGAGTTAGAATTGCTATCTCCATCACTGTTAACTGATTCCTCATTCTCCTTTTTTGAGTCTCCTGATTCATTTTGAGCATCACCTTCATTTTCACTAGTATTGCTTTGAACAGTGTTCTCGTTCTGATTTTCACTCTCGTTTTGAGCAGCATTTCCATTTCCATTGTCATTGGTATTTTCATTGTGGTTTGAGACATTTTGGTTACCATCACTGTTGTTTTCTGAGTTTGGGTTTTCCTCTCCACTTTTTTCAGATGGATTTACCTGGCTAGCATCTTTGCTGTCACTAGCACTTTCATCACTGTTTGTGTTGCTTTGAACTGAGTTCGCATCATCATTCTGTGAAGATTCGGTGTTACTTTCTGCACTCGCCGATTCATCTTTCTTTTTTTCTGATGAAGTATCAGAAGTAGTGATTTGATCCTCATTGCTAGTAGAATCTTTGCTGTCAAACGTATTGGACGACGAACCACTTTCTTGTGTTTGTTCTTGGCCAGAATTCTTGTCCGAGTTTTCATTAGTGGTGTCCTTGTATTCACCTTTATTTGGATTGCTTTCTTGGGTTTCTGAGGAAGATTTGGAAGTGGAATCGGTCTGATCGCCAGCTGTATCTGATTTAGAATCTTCGGTTTTTTGCATTGTATTTTCCACACTAGAGTCCTCTTCCTTGGAGTTTGCATCTTCTGATGTTTGATTCTGTTTTTCAGTTGCATCATTCCCATTCTGTGATGATGAATCCGAAGTTTGTACATTATCCTTGATGGTGTTACTCTGCTCGTTCTCTTGCTGCTGTCCATCTGATTCTGATGCAGAACTCTTTTGAGAATCATTTTCTGTTTGTACCTGATTTTCACTCTCATTTCCGTGGCTGTTTTCTGTAGCAGTAGAATCATTGGCTTCAGTAGTTTCACCACTGCTTTTCTGAGACTCCGCCTCAAACTCATTCTTTTCCTTTTTGTCAGATTGTTCTTCTGGCTTGTTATCAGTTTCTTGCGAGATGTCTTGCGATTTATTATCTACTACAGCACTGGAGGCATTATCTCCGGCATAATTTTCCTCCCGAGCTTCGTTTTTTCTTTCCCCATCCTGAACCTGATTTCCAGATGAAGTCTCTTCCTGAATCTTATCATGCTCTTCTTTCTCCCCTTCTGTTCCATTTTTCTCATCCGTCCCTTCTTTACTATCTTGCCCATGATTTTCCTCCACTTGATCCTTCGCTTTGGTTCCGCTGTTTTCTTCATTCTCCTTATCTTTAGTGTCTGTTTCACTACTCTCTTCATTCTCTTGCTGACTCTTTTCCTCTTTAATTTCTCCAGTTTCTTTGTCCTCCCCTTCATTTTTGTTCTCTTTATTCTCTTGCAGACTCTTCTTCACTTTAATTTCTCCAGTTTCTCTGTCCTCCCCTTCATTTTTGTTCTTTTCATTCTCTACCTGACTCTTTTCTTCATCCTTGTTCTCTTCATTCTCTACCTGACTCTTTTCTTCATCTTTGTTCTCTTCATTCTCTACCTGACTCTTTTCTTCATCTTTGTTCTCTTCATTCTCTACCTGACTCTTTTCTTCATCTTTGTTCTCTTCATTCTCTACCTGACTCTTTTCTTCCTCTTTGTTCTCTTCATTCTCTACCTGAGTCTTCTCTTCCTCTTTGCTCTCTTCATTCTCTACCTCACTCTTCTCTTCCTCTTTGTTCTCTTCATTCTCTACCTCACTCTTCTCTTCCTCTTTGTTCTCTTCATTCTCTACCTCACTCTTTTCCTCACTAGTTTCTACAATTTCTTTATGCTCCTCAATTTTGTTTTCCTCATTCTCTTGCACTCCACCTTCACTCTCCTTGTCTATATTATCATTCTCTTCGTCAACTTTTTCCACATGCTGTTCAGTTTCCAAGTCAGTCTTTACATTTTCAGAACTCTCATCACTCTCTTGGTCTACTGAATCCTGTCTTTGCTCAGAACTCTCATCCACACCATTAACATCGTCCAGTTTAGTTTGCTCTTCATTCTTGCTATCTTGTTCATCTTCTTCCTCATCCTCCTTGTGTCTTGCATCGATAACAGCAGTTTCCTCCGTTTGAGTATTGAGATCCTTCCTCCCTAACTTAACAACCTCATTGCCCGTTTTGGTGGTTTCTGCATAGGATGCTTTCTTTTGCCGAGAGTGTCCGATTTGATAAACCAACCAAATACAAACACCAACAAGAACAATTATTTGTAGAGCATGCTTCACCTTGAAGCCTTTGGATCTCTGATTCCTCCTTGGAGATAACCTAAACATACCTAATATTCCTCACCCTCAAACTTTGCTTTATTGCTTCTTTTCCAAATACCTGTACATATGATGATTTTTATTCACCTCTACCAGAAACTAGCGAAATCGCAAATAAGTAATCGACATAAACCATAGAAAAGGAAAACACTACAAATTCAAGATTCAGATATGAATATACTAGTATGATACTAAGATTGATCTACATAATACTTGTGTGATGTAAAACGAATAAAAAATATCTTTATCAGTTGACTATAGATATTATAGTATGAAACATAGATACAGACGCAGACACCGAATACAACACTGAATGCAATCAAGGTGTCGATGTTGTGTCGGACATCAGGACACACCTTCAATTAGAAGTGTATGACGCTACATAGAAAGGTTTACAATTAAACAAGGCCATTCCATACCTGCAACCTACTCATAAACAGTAAAACACCTTTATCATAAATGTATAAGATTATGCATTCATATATCCTAAATTCCTAATTTCTTATGAATATCAGATCACATGAGAAGAAGGAAACCAAATTCAAATCAAGAAAAGAACATTAAAAGTGTTGTGAACAGAAAAAGCAAACCAAAATAAATGGTGAATCATGGCAGTTCAAAGGCATTGACATACGTACACAGATCTAGACTAGTTTGTGTAAATAACATAGCGGACTCAGCAATTGTAAAACTACATCAAAATTGAATAAAATTGCAATAAAAAATACAAAAAATGATTAAAACATACAAAAATAACATTACATACGTGGCAAATTGAGTTTGTAATCAACAAAAAGCGTATCTTAATCCTTCTTCTGGGGTGGAAACAACGGTTACAAGAAGCAACAAGTGCATAAGAAAAAGCGTGTGTTTTTCCTCTGAAGTAAGAATTAGAAGAATGAATGAGAAAGATCAGAGTCGCAGAAAGTGAGCTTTCAATTTTCTCTAAGTGGAACTTTTCTGGATCTGATCCCTTCGCTGGAACAGAAATGTAATGATTTTAAAAGTAAAAATAATAACTTTTCACTGGAAATCGCAAATGCGAATGGCAAGTAATGTCTAGTTTATTTATAGCAAGTGAAGTTAACAACAGATCTGAAATCAGATTTCGTAATTATATATCTTATTATTATTATAATTGTTAATGTTAATTAATTTAATTAACTGTTTTCTCACTCAAAGTTAAAATCGAAGAAGTGCAAAACGACGCTGTTTGTGGGGGAAAATAAGAGAGCACCGTCAAACCCAAGGCAAGGATTCAAACTCGACACGTGGCGTCCTACAAATCTCGACCCTTCACAATGTCGGTTACACTCTGCAACCGTCCGATATGATCCAACATTACCCCAATAGCGCTCCAATATACAAAAAACAAAGAACAAACATTTTTTTTGGTACACTAGTAAAAAACCATTTGAGTGGCTTGGCCTTCTTTCAAATAATGTTATGTTTTTACTCGATTCAAGTTATCTTATTTTTATAAAATAAAAAAAATTAACTTAGGGAATAAATAGATAAAGAATATGTAATAGGTTATTAAATTTTATTTTTGGACATGAAAAACGAGTCTAAAGGACATTTGTTGTGATATAAATTTGTTTTACATTAATTTGATATTTAATTATAGCCTATTATTTTGCTATCTCATTCCACTTTTTCAAGTATATGTTGAAGGTGGTGTTACCGTGGATTATTCTTCAACTCATAAAAGATTTCTAAGAGAAAAATAATTTTCACATTTCAATTATTTTATTTCTAATGGGTGTTTGTTTCAATTTTTACTTTTACGGAAATATTTGTTTCAACTTTAAGAAACCGAAAATGAGTATATCCAAATAAGGTATATTGTTAAGTAAAAATTATTGACTCCCTTAACTTTTAATATTCTCATAAATTTATTCTTTAAATGATAGAGTATGAAAGTGGATTCTCATGAATAAATGGTTGTATATTTAAACTTTAAGTGAGCTCAGAAATGGAATTGTAATGCTAGGGCAGGGGCAATAATACCATACAAGATACATGAAGTACTGTATAGTGATTTGAAATATAGCTCAAAATCATTGTATTACTCATTTATTACTGTACTATATAAAATTAATCGCAACAAAATCTTTCATAATTTGATTTTGAATTATCAACTTATACTTTTTTCTGTTCCTTTTTTAAAATCACAGTAGTGGTGTTTTTTTTAATTCACATGAATAAATGATTGTATTTTTAAATTTTAGAAACCGTAATTGTGGTGTTTTTTTTATTCTTTATTAAATTATCTTTGATATAAATATTGTATATTATCAAATATTATAAATGAAAAGTAAAAAATATTATATTAGAAAGTGGTATACTTGGTATTAATTGAAAGATACAATTAAAAAAATTGTATCGAATATGATATAGTCATTTATTTTGAGACAATTTTATTTTAAATGCGTCATTCAGTGTACGATGGAAAAATAGTAAAAAGTATAATTTATAGGTTAGATTAATTGCACATAAGAGACAAATAAAGTGTCAAAATGGTAATTAATGTCACTCAAACATAGTGATAGCAAGAGAGGTTAATCCGCTCCATTCAGTATGGCAAAACATAGGGTGGGTGAATCTGGTGATCGAGTTAAAAATATCACCTCGTTATGTCATGTGATGGGCTGTCAAACTAGCGACTTAACTCGCAAAAATAATTTTATTTTAATATTGTACAAAAATAATTAAGGCAATCATCATTGATCAACAAAATGAAATGTCAAAATAAAACCACTACTAACATAAAAAATAAATTAAAAAAAAAAACACCATAATTAGACAAGTCTCAAAGATCACAGGTGCGGCACAAGCACATATGGCAGTAGAAAGGTGGGGCGGATATGTTGTGTTTGAGTAAAAGAAGAAGGTAGGACGCAGAAACTAGAAACAAAAGTCCACTTCAGGATGATTGCGAGTTTTTAGTTTTTGATTTAGAAAATCAATTTCAAAACTAAAATTTGTTTGGATAAAAATAAAATTGAATTGATTTTTTTTTACTTCATTTTAAAACAGTATTCCCTAAACTCAAAACTAAACAAAAATATATATTTTTTCCAATAAAAAAAATAGATTTTATAAATAACGTTTTTATTTTAAAATTAACATGTGATTCATCAGTTGACATTGACAACACACCAACAACCACAACAACTGACTACCACCTCTAATCATTTCTACCACCACCGACCACTACATCTGACGATCATCGCCACCACCACCATCACGACCAACCACCTACTTTCGACAATCTTCAGCCACCATCGACTACCCACCTTCGACCACCACAACCTAATGCAACAACTGTCGAGCATCATCATTATTCACCACTTCGACTATTGTCAATCACACTGCTGATCACATTCCCACTACCAGCTCTGATTATTGACCTCCTCTTTCAACTACACCACTCCGAATGAAGCCTTAGTATTTTTTTTACTTTTGATTGAGTTTTTCAACAAGTCAGTTTTAATCTAATTTAGTTGGATTAATAAAAAAATTAAAAAATAATAAATAAACAAAAATTAGAAGAAAAAAATTAAAAAAATAACACTTTTTTTTTAATTTATTTCACATGTGATGGCCTGATCAGCCGGTTAAACCGGGAATCACAAATTAAATTCGCTTAAAATGACAAGCTAAATTCGCTTAAAATGACAAACTAAATATTCAAAGTGACAGTATTAAATATGTGGAATGGAAAGTAGTTTAAGTTTAAATTATTAATTTTCTATAGCTTAAAGTTGGGGTGTGGTTTAAAGTGATTTTGAGGTAAAAATTATTTGGCCTAAACATAAAATTACATGTGTTTGATTTGGCTTTCACGTACATTTTAAAAAAAATCGTTCTCATTCAATTACAAAGAATTTAATTTAATCTTTTTTAGATATTTAAATTACAATTATAAAATATTATAATATTAATATCATAAAAATGTAATGAAATATATAACAAATTTGATGAAGAATATAACATATAATATACGAAAATTTAACATTATAAAATAACATTGATCGATTATGTTTAAAATATATAAATAAATAAAACAAAAACAAAAACAGATACAATTAAACTAATATGTGTTATTATGAAAATAATTAAAACACATAAATAATATATATAAATGTAATATATAATGCTTATAAAAAAATATTAAAATTTATTGTACAACTTAATTCAGTTTTAAAAAATAATCTAAAATCCGATCAATTATGTTCACTTTTTATAAAATTCTATAAAAATATATTTAATAGTATTTAATTTTATGCAATTTTCAATTTTTTTAAAATCGATTTGCAGTTTTATTTTAAATCAATATAAATATGAACACCTCTGAGATAATATAGAGAGAAAAGTGATATTTTTAAAGATTTAATTAAAGGTTTGTTTAAAACAAAATCTCCATAATCAAGTTCAATTCTCCTTCAAAATTAAAGAGAATAATTTAGATGGAGAAAAAATTTATAAAAGTAATTTTAATGTAGAGGAGAAAATATTTAAACTTAAATATTATTTTATTTAATATGATAAATATTATAAAAATGTAAATATACACTTTTCTTCGATAAAAATATCTGTTATTGTGAAACCAAATACGACACACATATACTAAAGTTTATCTATTTTGCTTCCTTTTCCTCTCTGATGAACTAAACAAATATTATATATAAAATAAAATTATACTTTCTTTGTGTCACTTTGCCAAACCATTAAACAAGCGTTGAAGTCAACGCACTGACATCGAAGAAGCTGCTGGTGCATCGATTTGATTTGTTATTTTAAGATATGTATGAACGGGGTTATTAGTTTTTTTCTTCTTTTGTTTAAGGTAGATAGATGTACGTGAATAAATTAACGACTTTATTTATCTTTATAATTAAAATAATAATTTAATAAAAATCAGTTAAATAAGTTAATTTTAAAAAATATATTATTATTTTTATTAAATTAATATTAATTAAATTATTATTTCAATCATAAAATGAGAAGATTCTTATTATTGATTGGGTTAGAATTTTGATTGATTCTTCCACTTAGATGCACAAAATATTGAAAGAAAGGTCGAAGGAGGAAAGAAAGCACAGATTCCAACATTTTTACACGATTTAAAATAACAAAAACGGAAGTTTTGGTGGGACCCACGACAACTATGTTTCCTCTAAGAATCGTGGAAAGTGTGCTTATGTCCTTGTTTTTTTAATAAAAAGATTAAAAAAGCCTTAATCAATTTTTACTATCTTTTTTATTTTATAATTTAAGAAAACTTTAAATAAATTAAAATACAAAGACGATAAATTTTGTATAATTTAATTATGTTTTCAAATAATCTATTTATAATTTATGTATATTAACATTTTTATTTATCTTTAAGAGATAAATCAACATTTTATATTTTTTTTTAATATTCTTAAATTCTTTTTTATTGTGATTGAGAATTTATTTTTCTATTAGGATTTTATTTTTTTATTTATTCTCTTTATTATATTTCATATTTTTTGGAGGATATTTTATATTTCTTTCTTTCCTTTTATTTTCTATTCATCTTCACTTCTTCCAAACAACTAAAACATCATCTTACTTTCTACATAATTTTCTTCCTTCCACATTACTTTCTCTTACTTTCTTTCTTTCCACTTTCTCTAATTAGTCAAACAAAGCAAATCACTTTTGTAACATCCACCTTGTTATTTTATGAGTTAATATTTAATAGTATTTTTGGTCATTCTAATATAGAGTACATGTGGTTTTAGTCCATGTAATTTTATCTTAGAAGATTACAATTTTATAAGAATAAAAAATATATTTAAAAATGTATCACCTCTTATCGTCTATATTATATAATATCAACAACCGACACATAATCAATCAAACAACAATTTTAACATATAACACATAATGACAACAACATCATTAATAATCAATACATAAGTCAAATATATATACCCCAACGACCCAAATAATGCAATTAAGACACGGAGCAATGCAGCATATTTATCAACTAACTTTGACACATGGAGGTAATAAATTCCGATTAAAACAAGTAAAGAAGTTATCTTATGTCACACGAATAAGAGATATATAGTCAATGTAACTCAATTTCTACAGTAACGGTACAACAATGTATATCCAACTTTTACGTAAGATTTTCAACCGATTATACCCCCAAGGTCTTTTCGACAACCAAACTTCGATTCTATCATGGTTCAACTCCTCATATATGTCCTACTATTATATGAATGTAATACATAACATACACAAGACATATATATTCATCAGAAATCATTGTTGGACATCATTTCATATATTAACTTATCAACAAAACGACATTTAGCTCGTATATGTGACCAATATATCATAATAGACTAACTATATCATCAATATAAAATCATTAGCAGACATATCATACTTCATCTTAATCTTATTAATATCAATCATTGTCCTTATATGTTAAATTATTAACTAAATGATATTATTATTAACCTCTAATAATAATCCTTATCATCTTATCACTTTACTAATTCACTATTAATTATTAAATAATTAACTATTATTTACTACTAACAACTAATTTTTATTAATTATATAACCTTACCACTTTTAATCTAAGTAATTATTAAACTAATATTACTTAAAAAGTCATCTAATAATTACTTATAACTATAATCTAATTAGTTATCTTATTAATTTATCATCCACTATTAATTATTTTTTTTATCATCACTAACTACACTAAACTATCACCTATTTACCTAAAAAAAAATGTTTTAATTTTTTACAAGGAAAATAATATTCATTCATTCAAATTGGTATACTACATCAGATATAAATATTAATTTAACATCTCTATAAATAAAATGGATCAATATGTGAATATACTAACAACATTCAAATTAATAGTATAAAATAACATAATATCTACGAATAATATGGCAGAATCAAAGTGACCGAAATATCCATGTTTCTAGATCTGCAATGTGGATGACCTATTTATGAATAGAATCAATAATTAATCAACGTCGATTTGTCAATCTAAAGTAAATGAACATCACAACCTATCTAGTCAATCGTGACGGCTCACAGCGAGATTCCCCTGGATCGGTACGGCGCAAGGCCTGACCGTGTCGAAGTGGTGCGCTGTGAGTCAAGGTCGCGGCCGTTGTAGGAGCATTCACGGATCTCATGTCGCGTTTTCCCAGATCTGAAAATACGTGAAATGTATTTGTGTAGGAAAAACCAAGATTGCCCTTCAATTTTAAAACGTTATGGGGTATTTTTGCTCTTAACCCTAATTATTTTCTCCCTCCTCCATATTCATACTTTTTCTTCGTCCTTCATTGTCTTCTCTTCTTCGCTGAGTTCAAGAGTTGCTTCAACACCACCTAACACAACTATCGGACTTCAAACACCACCTATTTGTGTCGTCATCCAACTATATAACCACCCAAGTTCTCTTCCTTTCTCTTGCCTCTGTTTTTTTTCTTCTACTTTGTTACCTTATTTATTTCTCTACTTTTTTATAAAAAAAAAAATTCTTACTTCCTTCTTTATATGTTCTTTTCTACTTCCTTTATTTTTATTTTTATTTCTTTTCTACTTCCTTTATTTGCAAATAGTCATGGCAACACCATATGCAAATAGTATTGTTTCTTGGGAAATGTTTAACCAATTGGTAAAATGTTGACCTAGCTTGACAGTTTAACAGTGTAAAGGACAAGAATAATACGAAGAGAGTGACATGTGATTTTTGTAAACTTAAAACTACTAGAGGAATTATTTGAGTAAGACAACATCAGTTAGAAATAAAGAGAGATGTAAAAAGCTGCATAAAAAATATTGTCAGATTCTAAGCTATCATTGCATGCAAATTATGATGACAAAACAAGCGCTAAAATATGGAATCTTAAATGAGGTGGATGTGCAAATTGAAGATGATGTTAATGACAATGTAGATGAAATAAGGAGATCTCAAAGTGGAACAATGGCGGCTAAGGCTCTTTTACCGGCTGCCAAGAAGACAAAAGGTCCATTAGATTTAATGTTCATGAAAAAAGAAGGACAAAAGTTGGGGAAAGACAAGAGGCAAACAAACATTAATGATGATTGCGACAAAGAAGCAAGAAAAAAATGACATAATACATTGCTCGTTTTGTATACAAATGGAATTGTTTTTAATGTTGCAAGATCATGGGTTGGTGGAAATAACTTCAAGTTAATGTTGGAAGTCGTTGGAAACTACAATCTTAATTTGAAAACTCCGAGCTATCATTAGTTGAGGGTTCCACTCCATAAAAAGAGTTGGAATATACAAAGGGTTTATCGAATGGTCATCAAGAGCAACACACAAAATTCAGATGCTCAATTAAATCAGACGATTGGACAGATAGAAATAATAAGACTTTGATAAATTTCATGGTGAAATATTCAGCGGGAACAATATTTGTTCAGAGTATTCATACTTCTGTTTATGTGAAGATTGAGATTAAGATATTTGAGCTATTGGACAATTATGTTAAGGATATTGGTGAGTAAAATATCATGAAGGTGGTTACTAACAATGGCCATAGTTATGTATTGGCTGGTAAACTACTAATTGCCAAGAGCTCACACATGTTTTGGACTCCATGTGTTGCTGTCTAGACCTTATGTTAGAAAATATTGGAAAATTTTATATGCTTAAAATGGTTATTCAAATAGGGATTTGTCTTATAGACTTCATTTATAACCATACAATGGCATTGAACACAACGAGGAAGAACACTGACAATGTTGAATTCGTTAGACATGGAGTCACAAGATTTGCTACCATATTTCTTACTTTGCAAAGATTGCATAAACAAAAAGCTAACCTTAGAAAGATGTTCACTTCATAAAAATGGCTGAAGCCCAAGGCAAATAATGATCCTAAGGGAAATAGGGCAACTTGTATTGTACTTATGACATCATTTTAAAATAATATTATCTACATTCTTAAGGTTATGGGACCTCTTGTACAAGTGTTAAGACTTCTTGATAATGAACAAAATTCTATAAAATGATACATTATGTAGCAATGGTCAATTCCAAGGAGGATATTCGAAAAACTTTCAATGAACAAGCAAGCAAGTATATAGATGTATTTGAAATCATTGATAAATGCCAACTTCATCATACATTGCATGACGCAGGCTACTTCCTAAATCTGAAGTATGTTTACAGCAAACCAAAAATTAAGAATGATCCCATATTGATGGGAGGTCTTCACTTATGTATCGAAACACTTAGTGAAAATCGCTTAATCAATGACATGACTTCGGCACCATTGACGGAATATAAGATTGCTAATGACCTCTATGGATTGAGTGGAGAAATAAGACCAATGACAACATTAACTTCTGGTAATTAGAAGTTCATTTATTCTTAAAACTTTTAGCACACAACAACTTGTGTGTAAAATTAATGAAAATGATTGTTTAATTGTTGCGGAGTGGTGAAAGACTTATGGAGCGCAAGCTCCACTTTTACAAGTATTCGCCAATTAAAGTGTTGAATTTGACATGCAATTCATCAGGTTGTGAGCGCGATTAGAGTACTTTTTAGCATGTAAGTTAATATTTGTTATTAAATTATAGAGTATTCTAAAATGTAGGTTCATATTAATTTAGTAAACTAACCTTTTAAGTTAATACTTGAGCATAAGAGGTTGGAAGACTTAGATTGCGTTAACTATAGCCAGGCTCTGAAAGATCGTTATGATTTCCGTGATGTTATTGATCCAATTATCTTGTTTAATGATTATACCAATGAATTTGAAGTGGGAGACTTGGGGTAAAATGTGAACATGTTGAAGAATTAGTTTATGCTGGTAATAATCTAACTTGAGATAATGCTGCCAATGAAAATGGGAATAATGAGTCGTCGATCTACATTAGGCAAGTAGCAAAAAGAAGGCAGCAACAAGCACATCTAGGCAAACAGTACAAGAAGTGGTGGTAGAATAAGATGTTGAAGAAATTGAACTTATTTATATTGAAGATGATGGGGAGGAGGAGAAGAAAAACGAAGAATATATTGAAGTTGATGGAGAATAGGAGGAGGAATAAGAGGAAGAAAACTATGTTGAAGACGATGATGATATTTGATTCCTATAATATGCATTTTAGTTTTAATATTTTATTACTCTATATTGAAGAAGATGATGATATTGGGTATTTAAATGTATATTTTGACTAAGACTTGAGGTTTTTTTATTACTATTGATGAATGTTTATGAGTTTGAGATATTGTTTAATTTTGCTTGCTTATATAGTATTATCCATGTAATTATCCAAAAAATAGAGGTACTAATTTTGTTATCCCACAACCTCGTATCCCAATTTTTTTAAGGCTGGTCGCAACACACTGTTATCTAAGATTAACTACCTAGACCGCGGCAAGACAAAAAATAAAACAACATTGATATGAGACGACGAAATCACGAGAGAAAAATACAAGAAAACTTTGCTCTATATGGTAACTCAGGGTGCATTTATCCAAACCAATAAAAAAACGCAAACTGATCTAAAAAATTAAAACCTACACAAAATTGAATGAGTTTAGATTTTTTTTTTTTTTGCGAAAACCTCTTGATCGAATTTGAGTTTCATTTATAAAAATCGAATCAAGCTGACATTTGTAAATTTTAATACTTATTTTTTTAATAGTATGAGATATTACATTAAACTATTATTTGTTGATTTCAATTAATTTTTAATAATACTTATTTGTTTAAATTGACATAATTTTATTACTATTTCATATAATTCAGACATAATTGATCTATGTCATTTCATAATATTAATTTTTAATATATTATATATAATATTTTACTTCAAACTTGTTACATTAATATAATTTTATAATATTATTATTAAAATAATATATTATAAATTTTAATTTGAATCGACCGAAAATCAATCCAATTTAAATTTTAAACAACTTTAATTTCGATCGGATTGAATTTTTTTAGGATCAAACGAATCAAACTACAAATATTTTAATCTTTTGAATAAAATAAATTTTTCAATCAAAATCCATCAAAACCGCAAATACATCTAGTGGTAACCGCTTATTTAGATTAGAACAGGGAAAAAAACACATATGTGATTTCGAGTAAAAAGTTGATCAAAAATCACCAATTTCCGATAAATGAACGAAGAAAAAACTTTGAGAAAATTTGGAGTTTATCTCTCTTAACACAATGGTCGGCTCACTCTTTCTAGTTACTTATAGTTTAGGCATATGAAAAAATAGCAGTAGTTCAAAAGTTAAAATTAAATATACTTTTTATGTTTATAAAATTGTGATCTTCTAAACTTAGTCATTATTAAAATTTGAATGTGTTTATTTTGGTCTATAAATGAGATAATATAAAATATCACCAAAATTTAAATATATCTAAGAAGCTACAAGTGTAAACTTGAAACATGATATCAAATAAAAAAAATATCGATATTTTATTAATTGATTTAAATTTTAAGAATAATTTTATTGAATTTTTATTCTCGCATTTCCACCTTTTACAATATTGGTCCTTACCATTAATATTTTGTTGAATAATAAAATAAAATGATGACGTGGTTGAAAATACTAATGAATATTGGGCAATATTGGTCTACATTAAATTTTGCTGAATATTAATTAATGTAGTTGAATAAACACAAAACAAAACAAAAGAAAAATAACGAGACAACTTACTCGAATATTTTTTACCTCATATACTACATTTTATATTGCTATTTAATGAAAACTCCATCTTTTTTTCTACATTTTTTAAAAAATAAAAAATTTGATCACCCACATATTTCCTTAAAATATGTCGCAATAAAACTACACATTCTTAATTTTTCGAAACAAAACTTGTATTCTATGAATTTTTTAAGAAACTTTTTTTTTACAAATTTTAAATTTTTTTATATACATTACTACTTTTTCAGAAAGAAAAAAATCAACAATAAAATTTGGAGAAAGAACTTTGGCACATAGCATTAGCAGAAAACTTAATTTAAGTTAGTTAATTAGAATATATTTATATATTTCAGAAAATTTAAAAGTTTAAAATATTTAAAATATATTTATGTTCAAAAAAAATTTAAATTTAACTTTTTAAGATCTATACGAGTTTTGAAAAACTCAAAGTTTAAACTTTCCGTACAAATTTGAGTAGTTTTTTTTTAAATAAAAAAAATGAATTGTTTAAATAAAATGTGAGACGAGTGTAGTTAAATAATTGTGAAATAAAAATTTCCAAATCTAAGATGTATGGTAAAACCCACTTCCATAAAAAAGTAAAGCCCACTTAGTATTGAGCACAACCACACCTCACAAGGAGGAATCTATTAGTCACCTCTATAATTATTCTTTACACTCCTACAACTTTTTTAAATTCTACTTTTGTCCACTTTAATTTTGCAAAATAATTTAAAATTTTTAATATTTTTTTCCTTTTTGTATTGTAAAATAATCGGAACTGAAAGAGAGTACCTTTATATACCTTGATATTTGTACCTTTATATACCTTTATATGGAGATATTCGTGTAATACTCTAATTTTGTCCGACTATTTAAAAAAATTCAAAAAATAATACGTCATAATAATGTCCTTAATTTTATATATTTACGATCACATTTTATTGTACTAAAACATTTAAAAGAAAATCAAAACTAAACTCTTAAATCTACTCCAATAATTGAGCTTACATTCTCATTGATGTTTTAACAAAGTGTCCAATATAAATCATAAAAATATAAAAAAGAAAAAGTATAAAAAGTAACAATAACTAACAAACAAATAAAAATATTGTTTTTGGTAGAAATAGTACAAATTTTCATCCTTCACATTTTAAGCTTCCATGTTTCTCTCCTTTTGAATATTCACAAATTTTGCACTCCATCAAACTTTACACTTCATCAAACTTTGCATTCCATAAAAAAATAGAAGTCTCATCTTCACTAACTTTGCACTCCACCAAAAAGTAAAAGTCTCATCTTCAATTGTCACTCTATAATTTATGCAAAATAATAAAAAAAAACCGGAACTCAATTTATCTACTAGACGTAACGATTCATCCTTGTAACCTATAAATTTGCATTCCATCAAAAAATAAAAGCCTCATCTTCATCAAACTTTGCACTCCATCAAACTTTACACTCAATCAAACTTTGCATTCCATCAAAAAATATAAGTCTCATCTTCACTAACTTTGCACTCCACCAAAAAGTAGAAGTCTCGTCTTCAATTGTCACTCTATAATTTATACAAAATAATAGAAAAACCGGAACTCAATTTATCTACTATATGTAACGATTCATCCTTGTAACCTATAAATTGAGAACCAAAATTTAGTTCGGGAGGAGTTTTGATTTTCCTAAAAAATTAGAATAGAGAAAATAAAGTTATTATTTGCTTCTAAGATCAACAAAGAAAATCACAATCTTCTTAAAATGTAGAAAGTTAGAGAGAGCACGAGTCACACCTCACCATCTTCATCATTATTTACAATCTCTTAGGAAACCATCATCAAATCGACCTCCACAAATCACCACCACGAGCACTACCGTCACAGAGTCCACACAGCCACCTCCGTCAACTTTGACCTCCGGTGAACCACCATCACGAGCGTTTACTCAGCCACCACCATCAACTTCGACCATAGACGAACCACCACCACAAGCAACTCCTCTTTCGTGGCTTTTTTTTGTGAGTTTGTTCTCTCTCACTCTCTCTTAACAATGAAACTTATTTCTCTCTATGTATATTTGTTTATTTAAAAAAAAACATTTACAATAAATAAATATTAGATTAATTAGATGTGAAATCTTTTTAATATTTGAGTTGTTAAAACACAAGTTGTACCACTTGGTGACTTTAAAACTCAATTTTAAAATTAAAAATAATAAAAGATATTTTTAAACAGAATAACTAGATGAGACATCTTTTTACTCCTTGAGTTTTTGATACACGAGTTGTACAACTTGATAGTCTTAAAACTCTTTTTTTTTTTCCAAAATAATTATTTAAATCAAAGAAACTATTTTTTTTTTCTTCCCATCAAAATAACTTTTTTTTTATCAACAACAAAACACAATTTCTTTAAAAGCAATCAACACATCCGCATTTTCTACCCAAGAATTACGTAGTTTTAATTTCTCCATTGCACCGGGAGATACGTAGGAGTAAGATCACACTTTTGTCAAGCACATTAATAAAAAATCTTTTTTTTTCTCTTCTCTTTTTTAAGCACATGTTTAATTTAAAAAACAATTTATATTTATATTTAATAATAAAGAGAAATAAATATATTTAAGTTTATATAATTTTGCACAATTAATTATAGGTAACCGTATTTTACCGGATGTCGTAGGGTGCTAATATATTCCCTACGCATAATCGACTCCCGAATTCAAAATTTGGTTTTAAAGATAATTTTTATATATATTTTTTTTCTATTTTTAAGGATTTTCCAATATTTTCCCTATTTTAAAATGTACGAAACACATATAATTAATATTTCGAACATTTTAATTTTTAAAATTTATTTTTATGATTTTTAAAAGTTTCAGAACTTTTGGAACGGTGAAATAGTTGAAAAAATAAAATAAAAAATCATGTAAGAGTATTTGACATATCTATCAGAACCTATTATCTATATCTAAATCTAAAATAATATAAGAAAGTTATGTTTTGTGTGAATTATGAAACTATCCATGCCTTATTTTGCTGACACGTATCTTCAATTGTAGTAATTTTGTTTCTTAAAATAAGTCATTTTCTCTTGAACTATTAATATTTTTTTTTTATTTCTCTATAAAACAACTTTAACTAATTTTGACAAGACGCGGGGTGACAAAAAAATTTCAAATTCTTTTTCTATTTTTCATTCATTCGATTTTAAATTTTCACTTTCACTTTCATTTTCTTTATTTTTTTTTCTTCCATCAATTCTTCTTTTCCTTCTTATTCGTTGCTTCAAATACCTTTGTTCATAACTATCCAAATCAATTTTTTGCATGACTTCTTCTTACTTTTCCATTTTTTATTTCTAATGGAAAAAGATGCATATATTGCATTTTTGAATACATATGTTTGTTACAAAAGTTTCATATTTCTTTATTTTTCATATCAAAATGTTCGATTGAAAATGAGTTAAGTCTATATTTTTTTTGCTTTTTGAGTAAAGTTTGGATGTTTTTGTATTTGAATATTTTTTGTCTTGTTAGGAAAGGGATATTTTTTAATTTGAACATTCAAATTTTGATGTTCCTAATAAGATCAAACGATTGTTATTAATTAAATACAGTTAATAATTAACTGCTTTGAATTTTGTATATAAATATATAATCTTCCTCACAATAGAGAAAATATATATATTTTTTAAATCTTTCTAACAACAAGTACTTAATCAAATACAGTGTAAATTTGTTGTATTTGAAACTATAAGTGTCTAAATTTGTCATTAACAAATATAAAAAATATGGAATAAATATATTTAATAAATATTTAAAAAATATAAGATAAATATTTTTTAATGATAAATATATAAAATCACATATCAAATGCTTATCATTGCTGCATAAAAAAAAAACACGAGACAATTATTTATAATTGACGCATAAAAAAATATGGAATATATATTTTTCAGTGATAAAAATAAAAATTATGAGACAAATATTTATCACTAATACATAAAAAATATGAGATAAATAGTTGTTATTGATAAATATTTTTTAAAAAATACGAGATAAATATTTGATATTAATAAATATTGAAAAAATATGAAATAAATATGTATCCCCTGATAAAATATACGAGATATATATATATATAAAAAATTAATTGCAATATTCATTAACTATTGATTAGATACATTTTACTTAAAAATGCATCCAAAAAATACTACAACTCATTATCAAATTCAATTTTATTTAGTTATTATTAATTATAATAAATTAAATTATTGTTCTATAATATAGATAAGAGATTACTTTTTTTTCATTGATTTTCTTTAATTATTATTTAAAAGAAAATTGTCGTAACAATGTGGTACCCGGCGTTTAACCAAACATTTTACTAATTTTCTCATAAAAAAATGTACCGAGCATTTGACCAAACATTTTACTAGTTTTCATAAATAAAGACGTATCGAGCATTTAACCAATAAAAAAATCCGGAATGTGGCAAAAGAAAAGAATATGAGAAATTGTGTATTCGAAAATTTGATGAGTAAAAAAATCCGGAACATATTTAGAAAAAGAAAATCTGGAACATGTTAAAACTCCTGCTTCCGAGCATTTATGAATGAAAAGATCAGAAACATACAAAAAGTGTAAAATTGTTTTCATGTGTTTCAAATATTTGATGAATGAATGAAAAGAATTCGAAACTTACAAAAAAGTTAAATTTTATTTGAGTGTTCCGATAATTTAACAAATTAAAAAATTCGGAACTAAAAAAACTTCACTCAATTATTGAGTTCCGAATTTTTGAAAAAAAAATTACTTTAATTTAGAAAAGGATAGATTAGTCTTTTCAATCTAATTGTAGGGTCGTGGGGAATAAGTGCAGAGGTACTAGTAGATTTCTCCTTCCTAAGGAGCAATTAACCTTAAGTGTAGCCAATTTAGAAGAAAAAAGTGCATTAAAAGTAACAAGGACGTGTCCTAAAATAAAATCATGTGGCATTATCTCACTCACACTAACTCTTCAGACCCATCATCATCAAGATTGGAACTAGAGTATGCCATGACTTGCTTTCTGATTGTGAGTACCTTTCTCAACAGTTCAATTTTTCCACGCCACAATCACAAGGTATGGGTGCAACTTCCAAAAAATCAAAACCTTTTCTATCACTATACAATTTTGATCGCTAAATCTGTTATGTGCTGTCTTAATAATGTTTAAATATATTTAAATTATAATTGAATATGTCTTTTTAATTATTTTAATTTTTAAATATATCTTTAATTAATTAATTAAATCTTAAATATATTTTTATGATGAATTTAATTTCTTAAATCATTTACAAAAGCGATATTAAAAACATATTTGTAATTTCAAATATTAAAATATTACAATGATAACGTAATTTATATTTGGAGATCAAAATAATTATTTATTTTTTAAATACTACTCCATTTAATCTCAATTATAATAAAAAAATAAAAAAGTGAGTTATCAATGTTTATTTATTTATTATTATTAATTTTGGAATATTTTTATAAATATATCTTTCATAAAAATTGTAAGACATTATTTATATTTAAAAGATAAATATTAATTAAAAATAAATAAAAAACTTAATAAAAGACAATGAGAAAAAGGAATCAGAATCCCTTCTTTTGTTGGTGTGGTCCCTCACAATCCAGCTTTTCAGTTGAGTCTGTAAATCCTTTTCCACCAACATTCTCTTTTATCTCTTTGAAAGGATAGATAAAATAACATTATCATCTGGTGAGGGGGGGCTCCCATTTGATTTCATTTTCTCACAGTCTCACGTGACTGCTTCTGCTACAACCATCCACATAGTACTTTTCTTCCCTTTGTTTGATCTAAACTTAGTGACCATACATCATGGTTAATGCTTTAAGCTTTCAACTCAAATATGACACAAAATAGGTTCTTTCTATATGCATTCACTTTTAATGTAAAGTTTCTGTTCTTTATGTAAGTCATTTTCCTCAGCAGCACATCATTTTAATTCTTAGCTGGCTAGTTCCTACTTATTGATTCTATTTTAGGTAAATTTTATTATCATTTTAATTTTAATCATTTTTTTCTCCTTTGTCAATTGTTGTGGTCCATGCTCCTTAACAATGATGTTATATATTAATCTCTCTGTCGATTTATTTATAAAAAAGAAATTGTTTTTAAATTATTTATTCTTTTAATTTTTAATGTATTTTTTTTTTCAATTGTAGTCTTGAATTAACTATTTATATAATTTCTAATGCAATATTTTTTATTATGTATTTATAACATTAATCATGAATCGATATTTAATAAATATAATTTAATAAAAATAATTAATATCTAACAAAAATAAACAATATTTAATAAAAATAATATTTTTTTATATTTTATTTATATTTTTTTTTTAATATCAGTGAAATCATGTGATAATACAAAATTAGCAAAAACCAAATCATAGTATATTAAAAATGATGCACAATCTGACATTCAAGTTATATGTTATAATAAATTGAACCACTGTTTCACCTCAAAAAAATTGTGCCTCTTTCAAGTTCCTAGAATCTCTCAATCAAACCAGGGCTTATTAATAGCAACTGAAATATAGCATTGACCTGTGTCGGTATTTGTTGTGCCTTATTATTATGTTATGTTATCTCACTGGAAAATGTAAATAAGCTATGCACATGGATTCTACTCAACTTCATGACAAATGGATTTTCATTTGTCAATAATGTTGCAGCTTGTATTTGTGCAAAAAACCAAAACATGTCTTCACAAGTAAATAATCGTCGTGTCAATTTTCGGCATATGTAGTACCAAATTACCAATTATTGGAACTTGTTAGGAACACGCATAACATAAGACGAGGTTGTCATAATATTTAAAGAGTTTAAGAGAGGAGTGTAAGGTAATTTCGAGTTTGAATTTTATTTTCAATATAATATTAATAAATTAATCATTGATAAATTAATATTGTCTGTTTAAAAAAAATTGAATTTTAAATCAAAATTTTTAAATCTTTTTGTACGGTAAAACAATAGTTTTTTCCAAACAAAGAAGTAAGTAACATAGAAATACCATTAATTCTTACTAATAAATCACAAGTAAAGTAGTTGTTGCAACTTTTTGGAGTGGCTGGAGTAGGTGCACAATGACATCGTTCCGGCCTATTAGTTCCATAAGAAACAAAGTTGACATGGGAAAATAGCTCACAAAAACTCGAGAAAATTCCTAAAAAATTTAGGGAA
>NC_021166.2:12541100-12592522 GCF_000331145.2 Cicer arietinum
TCCAACATATGGATGGCAAGACTAAAAAATTCAGGTTTGCTCAAATTGCACAAACACATGGTTTTCACAACATGCAAGATTGATTAAATCAACAAATTTCTAAGAAGCACACATATTAGAGTAAAAAAAAACACACATATTACTATAATGGACCGTCCATGAGATCAATGTATCTATCCTTCGCGTCCCATTCTGCATCTTACACATGCATTTCAGTTTCAACTTAAATTTCCACGCTTATCTTTGAAGAATGTTTAGGAACTTAGAGAATTTTATTTTGAGACACAAAACGTCTTATAATTTTTTTAATTAATAAATTAGACAATTTAATACTAAATTTGGTTCTGACACAACTAGAAAAGTAATATTATTTTGTGGCAAAATAATATTTCTTTACTCTTACGATGAATAAAAATTCAGTTAAATGCGTGTTGACAAAATAATTTTACATAACATTATTACTTTAATAATACTTACTACTCAACTCAATATTTAACATTCAAAAATATTATTTATCAATTATCTTAAGTAATCTTATTTTCTTCAGAAAAATTTGATAAATTTTTGTTAAAATATAACAATGCTTATATAATTTTAGTTCTCCCTAAAATTAAATTTTAAAAAGTCAAGTTTAAGCATAACTACGTTGATAAAATTTAGGCTTAATTACAATTTTGGTCCTTCTATTTTAGTTGAATTGCGAAAGTAGTCCTTCATTTTGTTTCTCCCTAGTTTTGGTCTCCAGACATAATTTTAGTCCAAAATTTGATGAAATTTCATTTTTTTTAAAGTCGTACTACACCATTTATGATCATATATTTCATGTATAATTGTTGCAAATGAGATCTAGGGGCATGATGTAGCTTAAATAAATGCAAAAAAAAAAATGAAATTTCATCAAATTTTGAACCAAAATTCTGTTTGAGGGATCAAAACTGGAGAAACAAAATGGAGGGACTACTTTCGCAATTAAGCTATAATAGGAGGACTAAAACTACAATTAAGCCTAAAATTTATCTATATTTTATTCTTGTTTTTCCATTGTTCCGTTGTCTATAATTGATGTGTTTTGTTTCTCATTTTAATGCATTTTTATTTGATTAATTTTTTCTATTTTATTGTAGTATTTATTTTGTTCAAATTGTCATATTAACGTTGATATAATAAAAACAAATTATTTCAATAATTTTAGTGTTATCAATATTATATACATAAAGATATGAATATTTTGATCTCTTTAACTTTGTTAGATTTATAAGTATTTTATCGTTTATATTAATTATTAACTTGATTATTTGGAGTTTTTTTTTAATGTAACTTTATCATTTTTTGTTTTTACGAATTTATATTTGTATTCCTCTAGATCGTTGTATTCTTTTAATTTAAATGAATAAACATCGCTTAGTAAAACAAAATTTATAAAATAAATTTTAGTTATATTTTTCTATTAAGTAAAGTGCACCATTGTCTCGCTAAATCACGATAATGCTGACACTAAAATATAATGGTGTCTAAAGTAATGGAATTAACATAATTTGTTTGATTAATGAAGAACGATTCAATCGATTAAGAATTGCTTCATCTCCTATAAAATTGTTGGTTCAACTTCTCTTGTCAATAATAAAATGATCTATATTTAAATACATAAAAATAAACCCAACATAAACATAAAATTACTTAGATTCAGCCAACAAATTTAAAAGAAAAATAAATACAAACTTGGCTCAGCTCCACTCACTGACCTCAGATTTTTATTTTTTATATTAAAAAAAAAAAAAGAAAAAAAAACTGATCTCATGCTGGGTTCGTTCAACTTGCATTGCCAGATAAAACTTATGTAAAAAAAATATTTTGAAATAAAAATTCGTATAAGATGCTTAGTCCGTTTATACCATTCCATACGGACTAGACAAAACCGAATCGATATATGTAAAACTGGTACTATGTTTTTGAAAATTAAAATAAGATTTCGTACATCAGTATCATTGTAAAATGTAAACCACTACTTCTGTTGAGTCATGTCTGCAGATAAGAAAAAATCATGAATATGTGATTCGTTATATATTAATTACTCAATCATGTCAAGTGGTTTAAATTTTCATACACATATTAATAAAATATTAATAAAGGTAATAATTAAACGAAAAAATAAATTAATTTATCAAATTACATATTATATAAAAGAAATAATAAAAAATTTAATTAAAACTTATAAATAAAATATATTTTAAAATAACTTTTTTAATTAAAGTGACATTCATTATAAAACATATATAATAATACAATATAAGAACTAATAATAATAAATGATGTTGTATCTCATTCACTTACTTTTCCAATTATTAATTTTTTTTTTGCTTAATTGTTATGTATTTTTCTTTTTTTTTTTTTATCAATTTGAAGAATTAGTTCATTTATTTTAAAATTTAATAATTTTAATTTTTTATGATTTTTAACTAAAAAATAGTGAAATTATATATTTAAATAATATGACTTATGAATATATGATGTTAAATGATTAATATCTAATAAATTGCAATAAAATATTCTACAAATTAACATTAGTTTGAAATTATTAAATTATTTATTTTTATAATTTAATTAATAATATATACATAATTAGTACATCTAGATGATTATTCATCATAAGATTGTATGACATATCATTTTAATTAGACTATATCACAAATTTTTAGTTAAAAATTCAACTTGAGAGACCAAAATTATCAAATTATTAAATTATAAAATAGAGAGTTCAATTCTCTAAATTGGTGAATATATAGAACTAAAATTGCATTTAATTTTTTTTATAACCTAATCTTTATTTTATTTTAAAATAAAAAATTCTATTAATTAATTAAGTATTTAAATTCTCTTTTTTTAGTCCTAATCTTTTAATTAAGATTTATAAATAAAAAAAATAAATTGTTTAGGTCTCTATCTCTTTCTAAACATAAATGAAATTATTAATTTTTTTATAACTATTTTTTAATTTTAAAAAAATTATAAATTTTATTTTAATTAACTCGCATTCAATTGTGAATTAATTTTTGGTATTTTTCTTACCTTACACTCAAAAATAAAACTTGATCTTAGCTCTCTTATGATTGATGATCATATGAACGATATACAAGATGGCAAGTATGTTACATCATGTGACATATTATCGTCTTGTCATTTTTTTGAGTGGTAAAAATCACCAATTTGTGTCTAGTTCCAATATCCATCATTTAAATTAATGCTCACACAAGTTCACTAGCACATTATTGGAAACCAAAAATATTTATGTACTTGTCTTAGATCCTCTGTTTTACCTAATTGACTGGTGGATAGTGTCGAATGATGGCATTGCTTAGGACTAAACTTCCACTGTTTACATTTTTTTAAATATTCTTTTTGGTACAATTAATTAAAAGTTAATGAATATTATCTGTCTACCTAAATTGTTATGGAAAATGGAACTTTAAAATAGTATTACAAAGAAAATTATCATCCTATTCCAATTCAATGGCATGAGATAATGCCTTAAGAAATTTTAAGGATTAAATATGTTTTTAATTCTTATAAAATTAAATATTAATTTAATTGAAAAATATCGATATTATTAAATTTAATATTTTATTTCAGATTCAAATCTAAAATCTCATAATTATGTGAATAAATTATAATAGAATTTATCATATTTTTTAAGACAAATTTTTGAAAAACATTTTAATTTTAATCATGTAAAAAATAAATATAATTTTTATTTTTTACAAAATTATATAACAAACAGTTTTAATCATTACTAAAACAAAACATGTTTAATTATTTTTAAAATTTAAATTTTTTTGATGATTTTTCACAAACGTGATTGTAACATTAGAAAAAGTTATTCCAATTTTTTTTTTATAACTTTAGATAAATTAAATATAAATTTTTTAAATATATTGAATTTTTTAACTTTAGATAAACTAAATAAAAAAATTTGAACTAATTGTTTTTTGAATTTCTTTTAATATTATAAATATTTTACAAAAAAATTATTAAAAAATATAAATTAACTTAATAATAAAGACAAACTATATACATAATAATAATAATAATAATAATAATAATAATAATAATAATAATAATAATAATAATAATTTAATATCAACTAAAAATTATATTACTTTTTACGATAAATAATTAAGATTTTATAAAGATTACAAACATATTTCACCTGAATCTTAATGAAACAACTCAATATATACTCTTCATAACAAGTAGTAATCAATCTCTTTCTTGTTTTGGAGGGAAGTAAATATAAACACCAAAATCAAGAGGACAGTTTGGCGTGTCAATGATTTTTTTGTTGCTTCCTCCGATTGCATATTACATGTCAGAATGTGCTGGCTACAAATTATTTTACTCAGTAACAAAAGTTAGTAGGTGAAATCATTTTCAACTTATAATAATAACCATATATTGGATTAGGATTAGAAACTAGGAGGATGTAGCAATATGAAGGATAGCATATAGGGACAATGAATTAATTGAGTACAAGATACAATTGATAAAGGCTTACATCACAATGAGTCATTGAGGAAATTAAAAGTAAAAAAGAGAAGAAAAAAAAGGCTCCCAAAAAAATTTAATAAAGGTGTATAATCATTTACAAAATTAACAAATTGGTATCCTTAATTATATAAAAGAACTAAATTGTTATGCATGCAAATAATAATTGGATTCAGGGGTTGAAAATGAGGTCCCCACATTTGCATTTCCAACTCATAGGTTTGTAATTGGAATTATCATTTCCTCTTGAATAAGCAATTGTAGAGAACTTTGAAGATTTAATCTTTCCATTCTGCACTTGAGGATTTGTAGGCACTTGAATAGCCTCACAGTGTCCACATGACTTACATCTTCTATCACATTTTGGAGGCCTTGACCCTATTTGTGCCCTCAATATCATCTTCTCCTCACTTAATTTCTAAAAAGAAAAAAAGAAAAAGAAAATCATGATTCAATTTTAGCACTTTTAATTCTTCACCTTTAAGAGTCAAAATAACAATTTACAAGTAAGACAAAAAAAATTACCTGGTGAAAAACACTTTGTTTGTGAGTCTTTCTACCTGTTAATTAAAACATACATATATAATATACATATGTTAATTCAACTTTGTTTCTACTTAGTTAAAGCTAAAAAGAAGTGATGATTTTATAAAAAATAAAAAATAAGTGAGGATTTACCTTCAATAACTAACCCCTGCAAGATCCAGCTTGAAATTATCAAAATTAAAAGAGAAATGCAAATGCCATGATGAAGAAACCCCATTTTTTTAAGGAGAAATTTGTAATTGTGATGAGAAGTTGATGAAGCAAGAGAGAAATTGAAGGGAAAAAAAAAATATTTGGTTCTAATTATAAAGAGAAAAAAATGGGGGGTTTAGGTGAAGAAAAGAGAGTAGATATATAAGACAAAGAGGATTTAGTAGTAAGTGAAGCAAACATCAGTAACTGAATGACACTATAGGAAGTAACAATATTAGATTGTTTGAGATGATTTGATTTATGTTAATGTTGAAGTGATGGAACATAGAAAAATGAAATGGATGAGTCCTGAAAAGGGTAACACTTGTACTCCTTTGGTTACCGAGCCTCTAAAACAAGATTTATGGAAATAATAATAATAATAATAATAATAATAATAATAATAATAATAATAATAATAATAATAATAATAATAATAATAATAATAATTGGTTGAAAGAAGGATGAGAAGCCTAAGAATGAGCAAGGAGATGAAATGAAAGACAAAGAGAAGCAGAAACAGCAAAACGCCACAAATTTCAACAGATGATGAGAGGGACAACTTCCCACTAACGGACATGCATTTACAGCTGGGGGTGTGTGTGTGGGATTTTCAGCTTTTCATTTCTTATATTTACATACAAACACATTAATATTATTATTATTATTATTATTATTATTATTATTTAATGGGTATATTATAATTTTGTTGAAATTTACATAAACATATATAGAATTTTGTCTTTGGTACATCATAATTAGTTTATTTGAATATTTTTTTAATTTGTATTATAATGTTGGAATGGGTTGTACCTCTATTTTTGTGTTTCTTGTAGTACGTGAGCCTTGCAGTCCCATCTTATCACGGCATCTCATTCTCTTTCTTTTGTCTCAGTAGAAAGCATGTGAAAGAAAAGAAAGTAAATAGAAAATTATATAATTTTGTAGTTGTTTCGGCCAAATTTATTATCTGATTAAATATTATTGATTTATATTCAAACTAATTCGAGGATGTACGAATTGAGTTGAATTAGTTATTCGATCTCTAAGATATCATTTTTTAAAAATTTGCAAAAAGTATACTATTATATGATTTTTTTCTTTCAATTTAAAATTTAATCCTAAATTCTACAATTTAAAATTTTAACACTTAAATTTAATTGAAAGAGTTTTACATCAATACATAAAAATATTAATTTATATTAACTAAATTTAAAAAAAGATCACAATTTTTTAGTGGATGGATATTCAGTTATAAAACATAGAAAAAAAACCATTATCCGAATCAAACCACTTTAAGTTTGAGTTAAACTTAGTTTAAACGTATTTAGGTAAAATATGAATTGAATTGAGCGGATTAATCGGACATATTAATACTTTAACTAAGGTGATACAATATATATATATATATATATATATATATATAATTGGTAAAAAAATAATATCAATTAATATAAAATCAACTTATATTTAAATGTAAAAATAATAAATAATATTGAAATAAGTTATCTAAAATTAAAATTATAAATTAATAAAACAAGTAAGAGTGGTTGGTGGATAAAATGGAAGTAGTGATGTGTACTTTGTTGAAATATTTTTTAAATAGAATAAATTTGTTTAGAAATATTGTGGATGTGATATATGTATGTAAATTTTTTACTTCGTATCAATGTAAGTAGGATATAACAATTTTCTTTTTTAGTTTTTTATTCAAATTTTATCTTTTAATTAGACATTTTTATTTAGATTTTACCGTTCTTTATCCAATCAAACAATTAAAGTTAATCATAATTTATATATAAAGAGAATACAAATCAAGATAGTCTGACGCAATTTACGTATAAATTTATCCTTTAAATATTGGATCATAAGTTTGATTACTGATTGATACATATAAAATGATATTTGTTAGAAGAAATTAATCTCTTAAATAAATTTTCATACCTTCAAAAAATATACCTTATTATCACGTTGTGGAATACCATGAACAATAAAAAAAATTTATCATTCATTTAAACTCTCTTACTAACATTTTCAAAATTGTTTACTTAATCAAATAATTGAATATTTTAATCAAATACACAAGGTTTCACTAGGAAAAAAAGTTTTATATGTATTTAATTTTTACGAGAGACACAACAATCTAATTAAAAAAAACTTCATTTTTTAGAAATATATCTTGAGGTAAGTGCATCAACTTTATTTTGTTGAAAAAGATGGTGTTTCCTAGGAGGATACTCAAAAATTTCAAAAAAATGACATTTTATAGGTGTATACTTCTAAAAAATTTAGAGCAGAAAAATTATTTTATTAAAATTCAAATATACGAAATATACGCTTGAAATATTTGAACAGGTGATTTGAGGGTTAGATTTTCTGATAATATTTACTCATCTCCTACAAAAGATGTTTAATTAGAAGTGGATATTGAATAAGAAATAAATACTTAAAAAGAATTACAAATATTATCCATGAACGACTATTGAAAATCGATTTGTTTGTTGTTTAAACCAAACCTCCACTTAATAGTCTCTATTTAGAAAAATTATACTATGTACTATCATAATTATACTCTTACCTTCATATTTTATACAAATTACTTATTTTACTCTTTTTTTATTTTTTTATTTATCTCCATTAAATTCAACTTGGTTCTGAAAACTTTTAATTTTTTTTTTGTAGTACTTATGTTTTTAAAATTTTGATTTTGTGTATTAGAAAAGTTTTCGGTACACAAATGTGTTTTAATAGGGTTTAAACTCTAAACCCTAATCTTTGTGTACCGAAAAACTTAAAAAAAGTTTTTCAGTACACAAATATATTTTTTGTGTATTGAAAAAATTTTATCAAGTTTTTTGGTATATATATGTATTCTTTTAAATTTGAATTTTGTATATCGGATTTTTTTTTTAATTTTCCAATATATAATTTAATTTAAAAAAAATGCATTTCAAGAAAACTTTTTTTAAAGTTTTCTTAAAATTTAGTTGAGTAAAAAAATTTAAATAAAAAAATATAAAATGAATAGTTTGTATAAAATGTGGGATAGTAGTATACTTGAAAGGTACGTGGTATAATTTTCTCTATTTAGGGGCAAGTTTCTAAGTAAAAAGTGATTAAAAAAAACGCCCACAAAATTTTAATAATGTGTAGCTACCAGAGCAAAACATTAATATGCTTCTCATTATCCACAAAGATGAGCCTAATTTCGCTCAAAAGTTGGGTTTTGTAAGGTCTCAACCATTATGTTTAATTAATGGTGAATTTTTCTCTCCCCTCTCAATGTTCTAGAAGTCCTCAAATTATGTCTGGTCAATCGAAATATGTTTTTGACAGCTTTGAAAATATTGGGGGAGAGAAGAAAGCACTTTAATCAACACACTTCAATATTTTAGCACCGGCCTCTTTGGTTTGAGCCCAAATTTGATGAAAGTACTATCACATCCCAAATTTGATGAAAGTACCATCACATTAGCATTTCCAAGATATTCCTAAGGAATTAGAAAATTGAATTTTGTATCTTCATAATCAGACTTATATGTTTTAAAATGTAAAAAAATTAATTTTGTCTTTCTCATTTTCATTCGTTGAATTGAAGGTAAAAAAAAATATTCCAAAATCTTACACCTCATTAAAGTTTTCGATAATTAAATTATTTACTTTAAAAATTTGGTACACAAATTAATACTATCGAAAATTTTAAAACACGAAATTTCGAGTAGTATAAATTGTCTACTAAGAATTTCGTCAACAAATTTTCTGATACACTATTTATTCTACCGAAAATTTGTGCATTGAAAGTTTCGGTAATTAATGTTATTCTATCAGAAACTTTAAAATTTGTACGTAATTTTTGTTTTTTTTAAATGAGGATGAAAAAATATCACTATGTATAGATTTAACTGAAATATTCACAATTGATCAAATTTTTGAGTAACGAAAAACTCTCATATTACGGGTAAGAGAAATTACAAACAAAATTGAGTAACTGTTATAATTACTCGCTCGACATAGAGACTAAAAATAAAGGAAATAAGAGATGTATTATTAGTTTAATGTGTCGACTTCACAACCAATTAATTACTCTTTCTTCTCTTTTCAACGACGAATTAGATTGTGTAGGAGATCGAACTCGAGAATCTTCTATAATGTTTTTCGCTCTTCTCATCCTCAGTGAAAAAAAAATTAAATGAAAGAATGTAAAACAAAAATTATACCGAAAATTTCAAGAATGAAATTTTCGGTAGTTATTTTTCAATACTGGAAATTTGAAAAATGAAATTTTCGAGAGTTTCAACTATAAATTTGAAATTTCCAGTAAATATTTTTCAATATCGAACCATATTTTCAAATTTTTGGATGAGACTAACTCCAATAAATTTTTAAAATAAAATTTCCGATAAAATAATTTTAAAGAAAAAAGTTACTTTTTCCGAATTTATTTTAGTTTTTACAGTTTACTTCTGGGTATTTAAATAAGTTAAGGGATATAAGTTTTAAATGGGAGTTATAAGTTCAATTGTGAGAGTACAAAATCCAATTTCCAAAGAGTTATTTAAAACAATACACGTATAGCCCAATATACATGTTGACCAAAAAAGCCCAATACACACCATGCACGATTCTCAACCCATAATGTTGGATCCAGTCAGACCACAAAAAGTCCAAAGAAAAACCGTTTTCATGATGACAAAAATGGCCGAAACGATTACTTACTTTATGATAGAATCCCATATAGCAAAAACATGGGCTAGGAAAAAAAAATGAAATAGCTCTTAATCTTTTGGTTTTAACATTCTGGTTTAAGGAAATAAATAATGGGAAAACAATGTCCAATTCCAGCCATATGAATTATGAGCTAGTTGGTTTGATGTTGCTTTCAATTGAAGTAAACAAAACAAACCATTAGACTGATTGATGGATTGCAAAGCCGAACAGCAATATGGTAGTTGATAAAGAATGAGAGGGTCATATATATATATATATATATTTTTTTTTGCTCCTATTTTATTTCATCGGTAGAGGCACGCATATATGGTGAGATAGAAAAACTAGACTATCATTTAGATGTAAACTTAGTTAGAATTTATTTATAATTTAATGTAAAAACTAGTTAGTTTGAGGTCTCAACTTACTTTATATATAATGTATTAATTTTGTATCTTTTATCATTCTATCAAAATATTTTTTTTCTTTTTCACGACTTATATCAAGATTTTAACATGATATTAGAGCATATTTATTAATTTATTATTGTAAAACTTCTAAAAAAATGGTTAAACCACGTAGGCAAAAAGAAGAATAGAAACAAGAAAAGTGTCAAGATAGGATTATACAAAATAACTAGTTTTTAACTCAAACCATATTCATATCCATAACCAATTTTTAAAAATTAGATATCTATATTATAAGATTTGAATTGTGTTTTGTTATTTTTGAGGATACTTCAAAAACTTAATAAAAAACTATCTTATTTATCAAATTTTCCAAAGATAAATATTGGATAAGATTGTAGATGCTCAAATCTTTCTTTACTATTGTTTTCACATTTTCAACAAATCTAGAGGATTCAAACAACATGAGACACAAATATTTCAATGTTTTGTTCCTTACTTCCTCCTTGTACTCAAGATATTTAGCAAATGAATGAGACATTGGCATATCCTGATTGTATATAGTTAACTTTCGAATGCATTTTGTGAATCTTCTTGTATAATTGATTTTGTTAACCGTAGTTCAAAAATATAATGATTTCAATATTTTTGAACATTTCATCATTGAGGTTGAGCAATTCACATTTTAAAAAAATCCTGAAGTCTTTCTAAGCATAGAAAAGAGATAAAAATAATAGGTTTTATTGAAAGTGACCAAATAACAATTTTCAAAAAGAACACAAGTGATACAACCAAGGACATGACAACACGAACCACGATAAAAAAGACTACACATGCACACTATAACACCGAAAGAAAACAGAAACACGCATACAAAGAATATCATATAAGACAAACAAGTACACATAAACTAACGACTTAAATTGCAGAGTTTCTGACTGATGACAAACGAGGATGGTTTAGCAAATTTTTCATTACATCTTGCTAGAGTTCGTGATACTTTTATTTCAAATGATCTTTTAACTTGATGATGATGAAGATAGTTGTTTCATCAGACGAATGAACTTTCATTTTACTCCGACATTAAACTTATGCTTGCTTCTTTATAGAGGGTAATGATCAAATGATTGATTCTGTTTGACATACCATTTTTAACCATTGTGGCTTTTGGACTTGATTTTAACCAAGGATGCTTGAGACTAACCTCTAACCTTTGTTCTGACAAGGGTCTTCGTTTTGTTGCCGTTGAACCTTCTAATTCTGTGCTATTGAGGGAGATGTTGCACTACTAACTATTTTTTTAATGGTTTACTTGTACATTTGAACAAATATAATGGACATTGAACTTTTTAGAAAATGTTCATCGTTGAAATGCATTATAACGGTTCCATTATTTTACTCTAACAATTCATTTGTCTCAGCTAATACTTCTTTCTAACATTGGATGAATTTCAATATTAGCACATTGATTCTTCTCACTGATTAGTCCACTCTGCCTTATTGAAGCATAAAAGTTTTGTCCAATTTGTCATTGAAGAGTTTCAAGAAACATAATCAGAAGTCAAAATAGAATTAGAAGAATTTTCAAAGCATATATAAACAGATATTAGAACAAGACACGTAAAAGAGTTTTACACTGCTATTAAAAGCTAATTACATGATGAAGTATTTTCTTATATAGTTTTTAAATCTAAGATAATATTTCTCATATAGATGCAACTTTGAGATATTTTATTTGTTTTAAGGGACGACAAAAATCTTTTTTTCGTATATATTCTTCTCTTTAGTATTCATATATCTCAATACATATATTCTATTTTACTAGTCAAAATATCATTGAAAAGTTATTTGCAAAAGAAAAAATTTAACACGAATACTCTTGCCCTTAACCCAGATAAGAAACAATTTTGAAAAAACTTTGAATAGGAGATAAAGTTTTTATTTAAGAAATAGGTGTTTGGCTAAAGCATTTTATCTATTTTTCAAATAGCAATTATGGTCTTTACAAATTAGTTTTTATCAATCCAGGTTTTGAAATAATTTTTTTTTAAAAAAGAAAATAAAAAAAGGATTGATTCAAAAACATTTTCTAATTCAGACCATTTCCCTAGTATTTTTAGTAGTAAAAGATCTTTACTCTTACACGGTGAAGTGCTAAATCAAGAGCTTAAGCTCTAATACCAATTGAAAGTGTTGGAAAAAAAAAAAAAGAAATGGAGGGTTAAAATTGTGTTTTACCATTATTTCAATAATAACATATAAATATTGTTTACTCTGCCTCTACAAGCTTTGAATATTCTTTTATAGCCTCTCCAGACTTTCATCGTTAGAACCCTTTTTCAAAATTTTGGAAGCATGTCGTTGAAGTTCATAAGTGTTGTTATACCTCTTCAGACACCTCTTAAAGGTGAGAGAAATGTTGCCACTATCAGATTGATATTCATAAGAACTAGTTTGTATCTAAATTTACACAAAGTTTGTTTCTAGAATTTTAACTCTCATTGAAATGTTGTTCCACGCTAGACCCTATATCAGTTCAAGTGCATGAAAATACTTTGAAGATGGAGGTTAAAGGTGGACCGAGGGAGTTTATGGTATAAAGTATTATCGTATATATATGGTTTAGATGAAGGTGGGGAATATGTCTAGAGTTAGGTAAAATGATGTTCTGGTGGAGTGATATATGACTTATTTATGGATAATTTGATGGTGGGTATGATTTGTTTTTTGAAAAATCTTGTTAGGGTGATGGCTAATGGTAGGTCTACCTTATTTTGGAAAGACGTGTCGGTGGAAGAGGAAATTTTGTCCACTAAATTTCATAGATTGTTTAGCCTTAGTATCGATAAAGATGTGACTTTAGCAGATGGTGTAGATGGGGTTGGATGAGTTCTATGTTTCAGTGGAAGAGAATTACTCCAGTAGTACGTGTGTCTTTTATGGGTAATGTTTTTTCGCAGGAGAACTTGGTGGATAAATGATAATAGAAAAATGACTCAAATGAACATTATATAGTGAAAGGTGCGCACAATATGCGCGTGACATATTAGAATATTCCTACTTATCCTTTTGGCGAGTTCGTGTGACATAAGGTTGTACCAATGAAGGTATCCTTTTTCTCGTGGAGGTTGTTTAATGATAGGTCCACAAAATCTAATTTGATTCAATGTGTTGTATTGTCTACAGAGGCTCATGTGTGTGTCAATGGGTTTGGTGTTGTGAAATCGTCACACCATTTATATGGGAATGCGTGGTCAATGGTTTTGAATTGGTTTGAGGGTTAATGCAGCGTTCTCCAATCAGATTAGCTCTCATGCTCATTTTCTATGGAGATTTAGTAGGGGCAAAGGACTTCGAGATTGTTTGATTGCGGTGTGGTTAGCATTATTTGGCATGTCATAAACTTTAGTTTTTTAAGCAACAAGAATGTGTTGTACATTCTTGTATATCGTATTAGGTTGTTGTCTTGATGGTGACTCCAAAACAATGTCAAAGGTTTTTATGTTGATTTGCACCAATAGCAGATCAATTCCCTTGATTGTGTAGGAGTTATCGATTATAAATAACTTAAGGGAGATGTTGATCTTAATCTATTTTTGTGTAGGGAATTTTACTTGAGATCTTAAATTCTTAATGATTAATTTTTGTATGTTATTTTCTTATTTGGGTCACATAGTGTGATCTAAATAAGTAATATTAATATATTTTATCCTCTTAAAAAATAGATCAACAATGATAAACATAATGCATAATTAACTATATAGTAGGAATATTTAAAGCATTAGTTGATTAAATTAAGAGATATAAGGGTGAAAATAGACTGGTCCTATCAAGCTATCATACCTATTTCCTATAATTTCCATAGCTAATATGTGTAAGTGTAATGGATGAGCTTTCATATCCACTCACGGCATTAATTAGGATAACACAATTTAATGGGACAAGTTATGTATGTTTGTACGTCTACATCTAAATGGGAAGGGTACACCGGCTTCTACATGAAATAAACATAATCTGTAGCTAGTATTTTTGAAATTAGTTAAGTTCTTCCATCCATAAATTGTAAGGTTGGATCAATTTACAATATGCATTTTCTTAATAGGATATTATGATTCTCTTTATTTTAAAAATAGAAAAAATGACTTAATTGATTGTATTTTAAAACTAAGTTCTTAATCCGATTCCAATTAAATCAACATCCCAACCGTAAAAATAAAAATAATTGTAAACTTTTACATCAATAAATATCACCTATTAAGAGCTGTTGCTTCAATTATATCTTTTTTTAAGATAACTCGTAAAGATCCATGTGTATAATTAATTAATGGGGTCTATATTTGTTAGATATATGCATTATGTGTAAACCAAAGGAGGATTCTTAATTCGTTTTGAATTCTCAAAACAGGGACTAGATGTGGCTCTGAACCGAAAGTTATTAATATTTAGCCAATAAAAATTCCTAAAATGTTGCACTTTTACGATATATTTAATTTCCAAGGGTATTATTATGTGTATACCTGTATATGATTTTGACACAGCACCGGTCTAAAACTGATTTCATATTCATAGTTTATTAGGAACTGTACCTTACTATTATGGCCACTGTTTTGGTTTAAGAGGAAATATAGAACTATATGATAAAGAGTACAAGATTGGCAATTTCACAAACCGTATATGTATAAAAGGCAGACCAACAGAGCCTTAATTTGGTCCAAAAATCTGCCAAATTATGGGACTCGTTAAAGATGTGGTACCTATAAAAAATAACTAATTCAATAAATGCAGCTAAATTATCTTTGTTAGTTAAGGACTAAATGAGGAATTAATAAGATAAAACATAAAATTTCGAGTCCAACATGATCGCGAAATAAGACAACAAAAATAACTTTATTTTGGAAGGAAATTGGAGTACATAAGATTTTTCTCGGACATTTCAACATGGAATGATAATCAAACACTACTGCAGAAAATATATTTTATATCACACAAAAATGACATTTCACATCGGATACTTAATCAATGTGCTTGTTACCGTCGTAAACTGGAAATCAAAGTAAAGATTCCAAGTAGATAAGATTGGAACCAAGTCCTTTTTTTTTGACGTCAGATTCGAATCAAGTCAGTACAATATTCAACTTTGGACTTTGTTTGGACAGATCGAATATGACATAATGAAATAGAATGACACTGTTAGATTTTGTAAAAATTGTATGGAGTGAAATCGAACGTGATGAAATCCATTTTATCTAATACTACTCTTTCGTCCAATTTTTCTCCCTTAATTTAGGATGTATACAATGTAGTGGAATGAATTATGTGTTGCTTGAAAACCATAGATCCTGATAATTGGACAATGATTGTAAATAAAACTAGAAGAGGACGCAGAAGCCTATAAAGGATTAAATGCAAAACATTTTTTTATAAAAATAAGTAAAATATATTTTAAAGTTACAAAAATATCATACCGACAAATTATTTTTTTTATATTAAATTAATATTTTATGTTTGTAAAAGTTATAACTATTTTAGTCATAACTTTATTTCAATCATTTTTAATTAGAGATTTTTAAAATTGAATTACGAATTTTGTTATCATATCATATTAAAAAATATAAAAAAATTTCATGTGATTTCATGATATAGATTAAAGAGAATTCCGCACTTAAATTCAAAAATCCTAAAACGTATTTCACTCGAATTCTTTCTTGCTTAATTACTTTTCTCAAATTAGATTAATGATGTGTGTTCTTATAATTATTGATTGAAACCACTTACGAATTACATGAGTTTATTGAAAAAATTAAAAGCATTTTGGGTTTTAGTTTTGTTTGTTTGACATTTTTTATTAAACAAATTTAAGAATAAAAATAGAGTAAAAATAAAAAGAATAAAAGAAATTATATTTGTAAAAGGTAAGTTATCTAAGCAAATTCAAATATAAACCATATTCCACTTATCCACCATAGACCATACTTAAAAAATATTTAAAACTCGAAATAGTGACTTAAATGTTGTCCTTTAGAAGTACATATTAATAGTTATTATTTTTTTTTTATGACTGAAATAGTGACATAAATTATACACAATCTTCTTTTCTATGACTGAAATAGTTGTTGTCTTTTAGAAGTATATATTAATAGTAATATTTTTATTTATTTTATGGATGAAATAGTGACTTAAATATACTTAATCTTCTTTTCTATGACTGAAATAGTCATTTAAATTATACATATTTGATAAAAATAAAGAAAAACAAATTTGTACCTTATATTGAATTGACATCAATCAAGTCATTATTTTATCTTTAAAAATAATGAGTTTCGTGAACTATTACTTATAAAAAACATATTAGATCATCGTTAAAATTTTTAATATTTTTTTAGTATCGTTCAATGGTGAACACTTATAAAAAATAGTCCGCGATATAACTCTCTTTGTTATATATATTAATTATAAATAAAAATACTCATATTTAGTATTCTTAAATTGAACTATTTTTGTTTTATTTTAAAAACTCTGTTAATATTTTTTAATTAATATAAAGAAAAAATAACACAAATCTTAAGAATATAGCCTTACTCATAAGGAAAGAATAAAGAAATGTATAAAAGAAACGAAAGAAGGAAAAAATTATATTAAAGTGTGTTATAACTAGAGCTGTCAATTTGACAAGCCTCAACTATTTATAATTATTACATTAAGGGAGTTAGTAGTTGGAGCCTTTTTTGACGGCCCTAGTTATAAGTATAAGTTCTAGTTGAGTCAAAGAAAACTATAAGTTCCAGTCATGGAACGTGTACAAGTCCAAAAATAACATTCACTTTGTTGCTGCTTTCTCAAAATCATGTTAGCTCGGTTTACTAGATATATATTTGACAGCAACAATAATTTTTTCAGCATCCATGTAGATCTTACTAGTGGGTTGATTTATGATTTTAAAGTACCGTTGAGTTGTGTTAGCTGAGCTAGACGAATTACCAAAATAATTTGTGAAAAACATTATTAGGAGACTCAAGAGTACTAGACTCATAGTATGATTCACCATAGTTGTTACTTCATAAACAACAGCGTTAGCCACTTCTTAAACATTTTCTTTCTCATTAGTTTGTTGCATCTCCACAAAATTTTCTCTCTCTTTCAAAATATTAGTTAGACCCAGAGGATCCAATATTAGACTTTGAAATATATGTGAATTTACGAACAATTGACACCTCCTTGTTTATTTAAATAAATTTGTGACCCTTGTTTTACACTTCCCTTGAGTGTGACAAATGCATTGGCAAACAGTAACAAAAAGAAGACAATATTCCAAATTCTAAGTCAACAAAAATGAATAATTTTGTCTTTCAACTAAAAGTTGATCATGTGATTTTTGGGATAATCATTATCCAATTTTGTAGAATAATGAGTGTGACATTTTAAACTTAAATCAGTATTGATTTGAATCCATTTCAATAAAATTTACAAAAAAAAAAAAAAAAAATTAAAGAGCTCAATTTTGTTCCCATAAAAACCTCATTTTTTTAAGTTAAAAATTATTAAAAAGAAAAGGAAAATTGAAACTAGATTGACATAAACTTAATTCAAGAAAAAAAAATAAAAGAAAAATGTGTCAAAAATATGTTCAAATCATACTAGTTTTCTAATAATTGCTTCTTTCTTCGTCTCTATTTTAAAGAAAAATTTATAATATCTCTAGACCAAGAACAATCTTAAAATATAAATTGTTGTCATTATCAATAATCTTTGAATTCCAAAATAAAAAACCCAATGTAGTTCATCTCTACACTAAATCTCATTTCTCATTCCAAACCGAGATGAATCCAATAACCTCATATGTACGGATTTTTTTGTTGACACAGATGTATGGATATTTTATATATACTGAAAATAACTTAATTAAACGTATATAATTGATACTACATAGTAAGAATGACAATGCATTTTCACGTTTATGGAAAATACTCTTTCATTATCATATTTGTTAGATAAAAATGATATATGTATTCTCTCTATATTGTACAAATATCAATTTTATGGATATTTTATGGATTTTTATGTATATATGAGTATTAACAATCATTCATTCGTGGATATTATTTTTTAAATAAGAAAAATCAATTTGTGTATAAAAATTATGTTTTATTACAATTAGGTAGAATTTTTCCGGTCCCTTATTTTATCAATAAAAAAATATTAATACATTAACAAATAAATAAAATATATAACAAAATTTTATTATAAAAATTATTAATATATAAAAAAAATTACAACATATCAATTTTAATAATTTATTATTGCATACAAATATTTGTAGGTATAAATACCACTACATCTATTTTATATCTATTAACTAACAAGTAGTAAAAAAATATTAATTTATTTTACCCTTAAACTATCTGTCCTACGTATGTAGGTAAATTTTTTTTTCATCCCCTACTAGGATGTTGTGTAAATGAGTGGGAAAAAAACGGATGTTGTGTAAATATCATTTTAATTTTTAATGTAAAATAATTCCATTAATTATTCTTTTGTAACTCCTTAGCTCTTTAGTTTTTTTAGGTCATTTATCTTCTTTTAGAATGTACAAAGTTTTTGTTTTTCCTTTAAGAATATTGAAGTGTTTGTGACCTAACAATAATTTCTTGAAACGAATGATTTTCACTTTTGATGAAAACCCTCTGAATACAGTACTAGGCAAAAATGAGAAATTATTGGGACTCAAATTATTGAAGAGTAGTTTCTGATTTTGACTTGGACCAATGAGTGTGTCCCACGGTGGATGCAACTCTTAATCGGACCCGTTTGTGTCTTCGTGATCAATCAAACTCTCTCAGCTGTCTACAGTACTTAATTAGCTCAAATAATTATGAATTAATGGTCTCGCCTTAAACTACAGGACCCTCACATTAATTTTAAGATATAAGTTTATTACAACCAGGCTCATAAGAGCTTCCTTGCTTTTTAATAAATAAAAAAATATTGATAATCTCTATGATTAAATTGCAAGTGTTGTACATAATCAAAATCCACATTAGCAGTTGAATACACATTAAATGGTTTTCGTTTTTAGTGAAATTATTTAATATTGGACACGCACGCTCAGAAAATGATTAGGTATACAGAGGATTTAAGGGCCCAAGTTAGAGGACAAACTGTTTGGGTAGGTCCAAATGACGGCAAACCCTTAGCTGTATGGAAAGCTATGTTCTTTTTTTGACATTAAATTGATCTTGTTCATTATTCTTTTCCTTTCCCTTAATAATTTCCCTTCCAAATCCTCATGTATAAATATAACACACTACCCCCACTTCAATTACACAATCATATCAAATATAATTTCTTCATCATATATTGCATTACATTACATGTTTATACACACATCCATGGCCATATTTTACCCTTCTAGAAACCATGGTGTTTTTTATTTATTATTTTTATTATTGTTGATTTTAGTATCTAGTATGTGTGTTTTGGGACGACCAGCCACTTTTCAGCAAGACTTTCGTGTCACGTGGTCTGACTCCCATATCAAGCAAATTGATCAAGGCAGGACAATCCAACTCGTCTTAGACCAAGGCTCAGGTAAACTATATATTATATTATTCTATACATGTCCAAATGTCAAAAACTATAATATTTTATATTACATGGAATATAATTTTAATAACTCATGTTACATTATATTAACTATAAATACTCAATTTATTTAATAGGTTGCGGGTTTGCTTCCAAGGTGAAGTACATGTTTGGTCGTGTTAGCATGAAGATCAAACTTGTACCTGGAGACTCTGCTGGTACAGTAACTGCATTTTACGTAAGTTCAATTTTTCCTTACCACATAATCTCTTTATTTGTTTTAAAAGGTAAATTAAGAAATCCTTGAATACATTTTTTGGTTTGTTGTAGATGAACTCTGACACTGACTCTGTTCGTGACGAGTTGGATTTTGAGTTCTTGGGGAACCGCACTGGACAACCTTATACAGTTCAAACAAATATTTATGCACATGGAAAGGGTAATAGAGAGCAAAGGGTTAACCTATGGTTTGATCCTTCTGCTGATTTTCACACTTACTCAATTTTGTGGAATCATCACCATATTGTGTAAGTAATAAAATAATAAAAGCTTAGTACTTTAATTCTCATATTGCATAGAATTACAATAAAATAATCATGAAATTCGTCTTTAGTTCTTCACTAAATTTAGTGATAAAGAAAGTTGTCATAATTTTTTTTTCATATATAATTATAATTTTTTATCCACTACAATTACAATTACAATTACATTTCTGCCTGGAATTATAAAATAATCACAAATGCGGTTGAAATTTTAAAAAATTGCAAAGATAAAATGTTAGTATCTCAGTAACTATTTAATAATTCTTTTACTATAGTTTGAATTTTAAGTCTTTAACTTTTTCTCTTTCTTAAATTTTTTATCTCAAACCGATTGAATTAACTAACTTCACTTACATAATATTTAAAAACATTGAATACAGAAAGTAGGTTGAGTTAATTTTCACAATAGCAATTAATTAGTTGAATGAATTAATAACATCTTATATATATGAACACAAGCAGCTTCTATGTGGATGAAATTCCCATAAGAGTGTACAAGAACAATGAAGCAAAAGGGATTCCATACCCAAAATTGCAAGCCATGGGAGTATTTTCAACATTATGGGAAGCAGATAATTGGGCAACAAGAGGTGGTTTAGAGAAAATTGATTGGAGTAAAGCACCATTCTATGCATATTACAAGGATTTTGACATTGAAGGATGTGCAATTCCAGGACCAGTTTCATGTGCTTCTAACCCAACAAATTGGTGGGAAGGGGCTGCATATCAAGCTCTTAATGCAATTGAAGCTAGAAGGTATAGGTGGGTTCGTATAAACCATGTGATCTATGATTATTGTCAAGATAAATCAAGGTTCCCAGTGACCCCACCAGAGTGTTTTTCAGGCATTTAAATACCTAAAATAAAAACAAAACTATTCATATACACATATATTCAACTCGTCGGCAAAATTAGTGGTTCACAATATTCGTGCCACATACTTTTACGTGCATGTGATATTCCTTTAAATTGTTTATCTTGTGTTATACAAAATGTGTGTATATATAAACCACAAATTAGAAGGGGTATATATGTAAGTTGTATAAGTCAAAAATCCTCTTCTGGCTTTATCATTCTATATTTTATTTATAATTAATGAGCAATATTATTTCTGGTGTAAAGAAAACATGTGGGAATTATTGTGAAATATTCATGAATAAATATTATTTATTTAATTGATGTTATATAGCAAGTATCAATTTATTTGGATTATGGTATATAAAGTTTTCCTATGTTTTCATACACAAAAAACAAAAGTTTTCCTATGTTTCTGGCTAAGGAAAAAGACAAAAAAAAAAGTGGTTGGTCTATAAGATAGCCTTCAGGGTCATGGTGGTCTGGGCTTTGTTCAACTTGTTGCCAGCCAATTCGTTACTTTATTATTTAATCTGTTCAAACAAAAAGTTGGATTAGTTAGTATAATACTGCAATCGGACTTCAATACGAACATAAAAGTAACTATGTATTTTGGTCTAATTATTTTTTGAGATTGAACTACATTTAAAATTTTTAAATGAATTTTTAGGCAAAAATCTAAAGCACAAGAAGTGCCAATGATTAAACAAAAGTTTACACCAATACAGGTATACAAAATCCTCACAAAAGTACCACGAGTTACTTTCACATATATATTCGAAAAAAACAAAAAAAAAACTATAATACATATATAAAAACTATAATACAAGTATATAGATTTAGCCACTATTAATTAAAATCATAAGTATAACCAATAATCTTAGTTTTAAGCCACCACCAAAAAATTCTTTTTACTCGATCCGTTAACTGAAGGCTATAATCACTAAATGCCTATTTAGAAAAAAAGTTTTAAACACATGGGATTTTCCGAGACTAAATTCTAGGTCTCATTATATTTCTACGTGGAAAATTGTACCATGTGCCCTCAAATTAATTTTATATCTCCACAAATTGAATATAAAGACTTATATGTTTTCATAAAAATATTAAAAATTACTATTTTTCACTATTCTACCATTTAAGTTTTTTAGTACAGAAGTGAGTGCTAAATTTTGTGTTTTTTAGAAAAGTTTTTTTGAGTTTTTTAATACACAAATTACACTCCGAAAAACATGAAAAAAGTTTTTTAATACAGAAGATAATCTTTTGAAATCTTGAATTCAACTCATTCAATACCAGAAAATTTATTTCAACCTTTTCGAAAAAATACAATACCGGAATACTTTTTTTGAAATTTTTGAAAGTTACCGAAAAACTTCAATCCACAAGTTTTTAAGAAGTTTTTTTTTTCTGAGTTTTTTATTCTATTATTATTTATTTAAATCAATTTATTTTAACAAAAGAAATTCAGTTGGTGTTGGTGCCAGAGAAAGAGACGACAAGATAGTATGAACAACATGCGACGTTGAAACTTCACCATCTATGAATGCTTCGAAAAAGATTCGACCAACAGTATTCCAGAGAAGACAACGAATTATAATATAAGATAATGACAAGAGAGAGCAGAGTCATAAATAGATTTAGCTACCATTAATTAAAATCATAAGTAAAACCAATGATCTTAGATTTAAGCCATAGAATTCCGATTGGGCTCAGGAATTTATATTTAATTAACACTCATAATTGGGCCGAAGAGTATGGAACCTAACCAATTTGTATGTTGATGTCGACCTAAAATAAGGGATTCAATGTTAAGTTGACAAAAATATAGAATAACTTTTTGCACCCTCATTTATTCCACCACATTTTTCTTTATACACTATCCCCCCCGTAATATACCCTTTATTTGGAGGTATAATTGAAGAAAAATATATTAGCAAAAATAGACGTATATAGTCGTCAATACTAGTTTATTATTGGCAATATTAAAAACTGACCCAAATCAAAATTGATTTAATTAGTTTAATTACGATTAAACACGATAACAAAATAAATAAATAAATAAATAAGTAATGTATTTTTTTTAAATGAAAAATTAAAGTGTATTAAGAAAATAACAAACATAGGATTGGTCGAAATAACATATGGTCAATAGTTGCTCACCTGATTCAAACGAATTCAGATCAAATTTAATTTGGTTCGATCAGACTATAATACAATAAAGATAAAACCAATGGCGATAAGTCGATTTCCAATTTAACTGGTTGAAATGTCGAATTTTATTTTTTAAAAATTAATTATTAGGGTCAATTGCCAACAGTCTATTATAAATGCGTTAAACCTAAATGATGTATTGTCTTATGCAGTGTTGTGTAATAATGAACTATATAACTAAGAGAGAATGGTATTTAGCTAGTTCATATAAACTAATAAAAAAATTTGTAACAAAATATTGTTATGCCAAAGTAGTTATGTTTATAAATATGTATTTGGAGACATTTGACCAATTCGTGTGGTTTTGTCTTGTAAGGAGCCATCATCCTTATTTAACTTGCACCTCGTCAAATTTTATCGAATTAAAGATCAGATTCATCCATAAAAATTTGTCCCAATCTAATAATACGACAATATAAGACGTACACAATATTTTAACCTTTGATTTTTACATAAATGAGACATAATAATTTAGAACTTTTTGGGAGATAAGTAAGTAATTTAGAATTTTTAAAAAGCTGATATTTATTTTAATTTTTAAATAAATATATCAATTTTCTAAATATTTTTTATTTATATTTTATTCTAGAGATGATAATAGTTAAGATTATTTTATATGGTGATAGTTAATTAAGATTTGTATTTCTAATATTGTTGCATCCATCATTACGCACAAAATGTACTAGTAGTTGATGTGGCTGAATTTAGGGTAACGTCTATGATATATAACAAATGGACGATCGATGTTTGTAAGTTAGGTAACCCATTTGTTCATGTCTCTTAGGTTCTTGTCTTCCTATACTGGATTGGGCCCCAGCTGCATTTCTATTATACACCTATAGTCTTTGTTAATTTATGTGATCAGCAGTGGTGGTTTATTTAGTTTTATGCTGCATCGGTTTGTTCGTTTGTGGGTTTTGTCTTTTATTTCCCTTTCTCTCTGGTTTTGTAATGTGCAACTCATTAGTTTGCTTTGAGTGCCTCTTCAACGATGACACAATAATATAATGACAATTATTATTGTTTAAAAAAAGTTAATACTATTATAGGCCGACAAAATAGCAAACACAAAAGACATATGTCTTTCGCTTAATTAACCTCAGACTTAGCAAGGACTATTACTTGTGCGCACACGTATCATATACCAAATTCAACAGAAAACTATTTCATGACATGAGGTGAAATAAACATCCAATACAAAGATGTTTTGATTCTTTACCCATTCATAGACTAGATACTACAAGTTAGATTATATATTTTTGTATTTCAGATAATAAAATTAATTAGAGTTGGTTACGTTATTTTTATCTAGTCATAAATATAAAGAAAAAAAAAACTTAAATATATCTTTATATTTATTTATATTTGTATTGAAGAGAGTAATATTTAGTTTTTTAAGTCTCTATTATCTCTATCTCTATAGATACAAGTAGTTAATTATTGGTATGTAATAATTAATAATTAGTTTGGTTGGTATCTATAGTTAAATGTACTTAGTAGTGATTAGTTGTTAAATTTTTACTAGAGCATTTCGTATATATTTTTGGTATTTTTTATAATAATTTGATATGAAATATTCTAAAGAATTTTTTTTTTATATCAAACTTATTTTTAATGTGAGTGGATTTTAAATTCACTAAGATTAGAAAATGCTATAAAACTCAAAAAATACTTATATTCAGAAGTGATGTACAGCGGGTAGCATGATTCAAAACTTCTCCCTTTAACTTTAAATATAAACAAAATGGTGTTACAAAGGAGTTGATGTACTTAAGTTTATATTTTTTTATTAAATATCAAACTTACTTGAGCAAATTTTATTTTACTTATATTTAAAACCACATAACTTATATTATTAAATTCATGATCTATTTTAGTGGGGTAAAATGGTTAGTTTATCATTTTTATTAATATTGGCTATATAGTTTAGCAAACATATATGGACTAGTGTTGATTATCACATTTTGTTTGTTAGCAGCAAAATTTTATTAATACCATCATTTGTACTTCATACAAGTACAGCCACTCCACTAGCCGCACACACAACATACATCCAATATGTGAATTTCAAAATTATCAATGAAAATTAACAATTCATTCTACTGTGATAATCAACTTCGATTGTTACATCTTAATTTCTTAGGATAAGGAGGTTTCAGTTGCAATCAATTGAATTATATCAAATTTAATTGATACGATTGTTTTTAATTATATACGAAAAAAAGAAGTTAAATCAATTAAATTGATGTATTTAATCTAAATTTTGAATTAAATATATTAAATTTTGTTCATTAAATTTTATTTTATATATATATAAAAGATTGGAGGTGGTATAATATATATAGCAAATCCAGAAGAAAAAAAAAACATAAGTTTTGTTAATTATAATTTTGAAATATGGTCTTGGTTGGATTGACAATTGATGAAACAAACACATGCATTGACTTCTGACTAATTCTATTATGAATGTTTTGTTTACAAGTAACAACTACAAATTAACAAAAAAATGATCAAGTGGAAGTTTCTTTATTTTAACTTGGCTTTCACACTATTGGAGTTCTTTGGCAATGAGATATTCGTGGAGTTGGAGTATAAAGAGGGTGTTTTCGTGAGAGAGGATATGATTATGATTGGGATAGAAGTTAAAAATGGTGTACGAAAGTATTGAGAATGACTCAGATAAGTAGTAGTAGTTTCCAGGAAGTTGTCTCCTTGGAAAGTCCCTCTCAAGATATTAATTTATTGGTCCACCCTATTATGAATGATGAGTAGAATTCAATCCTAATTATCTATAAATAAATATAACCTGTATCATTTGTTGTTATATTTCTGGTCCCATCTCAATTTTTTCCAATCATGATAGCTTGGCTAACACGTATATATATAATAGAGACACGAGATCTTTGCCATTCATTTTGAGCAGTTGGAAAACACAAATGATATGTGAGGTGGGAAATGAGTGCTTTTTTGGATTAAAATAATAAATTAATTGGAAAAATATGATGAATAATACGAAACTGATTTCATCAAATTAAGCAGCAGCATCCCGTGTTTTAGGTAAAAAATAGTAATTTTATATTACTTCAATTTTTTAATTAATCAATAAATTTAATATTGATGATGTAATTGCGAAGAAGCAATAAAATACATGGTGAAAAATCTACATTTTCTAAAATAAAGGTATACTGAATTTTACGGTAAAAATCAAATATGAGATTTTGATTAGGATTAATTAAATTCTGCTTTAAAATTTTAGTATTGATGAAAGAATTATAAATAAAGTTAATTTGATTGAAAATATAATGTCACAAATTATTCTCTATATTTATATATTTTTCTTTTAAATTAAAGAGTTTTAATATTTTGAAAATTTATCAATTATACATACAAATATCATTAGCATGGTTAACAACTATACAAAATAATATTTAATATGATTTTAAATATAAAAGAAAATAAAATAAATAAAATAAGATTTAAATATAAAATAAAATAAATAAAATAAATAAAATAAACAAAATTGATCTTGGAACATGATTGCTTTCATATCTAATATCGAAGTGAGCAGTAATGAACTATTTGCATGCATGTTGGGGGCAATTAATTCAGGCAAAAAGGAATTGGAAAAGAAAGATAGAGGGGATGATGACCTTGAAGGAAAATCCCACGTTGAGATTTTGAGAGAGACCTATTGGGTCTTATCACGTGGGGGTGTGACCTACCAGTCGCCTTAAAGCTAAAGCATATCACGAGACGACACCATGTACGTGTACCCACATAATCAAATTGTGTGAGAGACAGAAGAAAAAAAAACTTCATTCAACCCCATAATAGTTACTCTCCGTGTCCCATGATGGGTGGGTGATCGCGTGCTTATTTCACCAATATTAAAAAATAAATATTATTTTTATTAATTATTAATTTATTATATTATTGTTATTTTTTGACTGGGTTATTATTATTAATATAAGGTGGAGATTAGGTCATGTTTGAAAAATGATGGGTAAGTTTTGTACGGTAAGTCACATCTATTTATTAACTATGTCAAATTTAAAATAACAACTGTCTAAAATTAATCTTAATACAAAATAGAAGATATTGAGTTAAGAGTGATATATAATATGTTAACTAAATTGTACAATTAAAAAATAATTAATTTTATAGATTAAAAATTCAAAGAGTAATTTATATTGAAATATTTTTTTTACAAATAAGTCATTTATCGTACGGCATATAGAGTAATTGAAATAATTGATATTAAATTATGAGTGGTATATCAATTAAAATTAAAATATAAAATTAAAAAATTAAAATATATAATTAATATAATTTTAAAAATTAAAATCATCTATTATTTTGAAGACTATTTTATTTTTCAAATAAGATTATTATTGTTGGATAGAGGAGTGACTTATATCTACTATTAATATAAGAAAAGAAAATACTATCATAATTACAATATTGTCTATTTAAAATTTGGTCTTTTTGTTTTATGTTAGGACTCAATGATAATATACAAAAAAAAAAAAAGAGATATGTGGTTTCAATATAAAATTAACAGAGAAATGAAAGAATGACATGTAACAAATATTTGTCAATAATAAATAGTTGTTGATTTATTTATTTATTTTTCTTTCTTCTTTCATCAATTACAAAAAAATAAGTTAAATGTGCTCATTTTGTTCTTCTTTTTGTTTTAATATTCTCATTTATTTTTGTAAGTGACACATAATTTTTTTTATTAAAAAACACAAATAAAATATTTGTCAATAATAAATATATTAAAAAAAATAAGGTACAAATTTTTTAGTGATAAATATAAAAAATTACGTAAAAAATATTTATCACTAATCTATAAAAAAACACAAGATAAATATTTATCCAAAATAAATATAAAAATTCATAGGACAATTATTTGTCACTAATACATAAAAAATATGGGACATATTGTCATTGATAAATATAAATAAAATACTAGATAAATATTTTACACTAGTACACAAAAAACACGAGACACATATTTATCAAGTGATAAATATTCAAAATTATTAAATAAATATTTACCACTAGTATATAAAAATATGTGACAAAAATTTATCATCGATAAATATTAAAAAACATGGAACATTTAATTATGATTGATAAATATAAAAAAAATTAGATAAATATTTATTATTGATAAATATAAGAAGAATTTTTAATTTAAAATTCGAATGAGACATAAAATATTATCGACATGTCACTCATGTGATAACACGAATTTCTTGCTAATTTTTCACAAAAGTAAAAATAATATTTTATCCATCTCACAATAAATATCATTTAAAGAATATAATAATGAAGAGAAAGAAGGAAGTCATTTTATGAAACTATCTCTCTTAATTATTAATGGATTTTTTTTTATTATTAATATAAAATAAATATAATAATAATTTGAAAGTTATATATATAATAGTAATTGAAAGATAATATTAAAAATTAATTAAATTTTTTAAATAAAATTCATTTTAAATAATTTTTATTAAAATAATATTTATGTAACTTTGAGAAAAAAGAAATGTTAATTACCTTATCTTTTGTTTGCTAATCTTCAATTGATTATGTCTTTTCACACAAGCTTAGTCATCGCTTTCTCTAACTACTCTCTCTCATTCAGTTAATCTTTTAGCAACTGATTTGCAGACAGAAACACGTGAGCTAACCTCCTTCACCACACATTTGAACCTTTCTCTAACTTAATAATTGCCTCTAATTATTATATGTTTGACTATATACTAGTATACTTTTTGAATACTGATAAATTTCTGCATCCATTTAAGGATTCAACAATATTTAGAGTCAACGGAATAAAAAGAAATACTAATGTTTTTCAAAATTTAATAATAAAATAATTTGGAAGGAAGTTTAGCTTATAGAGATATCATTTTATATGCAGTAGACAGGAAAAAAATGTGCCTAGATCAACTACGTTCTTATTATGTTAGAAAGGCACCTTCCACTATTTCAAAAATATATCTTTTTTTTCTAATGCAAAGATTTGTTCAAATCCTAATTTTATTTGTCAAAAAAACAAAAATTAATTTGATTTTAGGATGAAAGTTTCACACATGAGGTGTTATATTAGTGTTTATATAACCTTAAAAAACAGAGTCCAAATCTCTATATTTTTTTTAAAAATAAATTATATAATCTGTTTTATTTTAATTAAATATCTGGAATTTGAGCTTTAAACATGTACGCATTATTTTTAACATTAAAAAATTTGTGTGAGAGTTATCATATATTAGGTGATTCAAGACATAGAGATATTGAATTTATTATATAAAAAAATACTCAACACAAAAATGAACAAATAATTAGTGAAAAATATAGTTATACTTTCATATATAGATACTATAGCAATTTACAAAAATACAATAAAGGAAATTAAAAGAACAAAAAGTAAAAAAGTAATTTTGATAAGTAATTACTAATTTCTACACAGTATTAATTAATTACATCCTTAATCTTTCACTACTAGCTAGATGTAGTTCACATACGTTTCCCCTCAACCCAAAAAATACAAAGGTTGTGTGGGTGGAACTTTTTTTTGTTTCCTTTTGAAGTTTTGCATAGCTTTGAAAACTAAAATCCCAAGAACAAATCAACACGCTGCAGAAGAATTGGTGAAGGGATTGTAAAAGTGAGGCTTAGGAGCCATAGAGAAAGTGGTTTTATTGGAAGCACCACCACCACTAACACCACCAAGCCTCTCACAAGAGGGACACATGGTAAGTGTAGCAGCTGGCATAGGCATATACAAAGGTTGTGTTAATTTCAGTGCCTTCAATTCTTGAACCTCTTTTTGTAGCCTCCTATTCTCATCCGTTAATGTTTCACAACATTTCTTTAGAAACTCACAATCCACCTCTGTTTGCTTCAGCTTTGTTCTGCATCACCCAAATAAAAAACAAATCTTAATACAACATAACTAAATTAATCTTGGCCAGCCATTTATGTGGTACTTAATTAATCTAAGGATAATATTTCATTTAAAAATAAATCATTGGCTATATATGATTATATGCATGTATGTACCTAGCTCTTCGGTTCTGGAACCACACCTCAACCTGACGAGGGAGTAGATTTAATTCTCTGGCTAAAGCTTGCTTCTGTTTCTGTTAATCCATCACAAAAATTTGAGAAATTAAAAAAAAAAGTATGAAAATAATAATAATAAGAGAAGTAATTAGAGAATATGATTAAATACAGGATTGAGAGTGCTGTGTTGTTTGAAGTTTTCTTCTAACATAGCAGATTGATCTTTGGTAAGCCTAAGTTTCTTCCTAGCAGCAACAGCATCTTCTTCTTCATCACTGACTCTTGAACAAACTCTCTCTATTGCTTCAACTTCTTCACTGCTAACATCTCTTTCTCTCTTGACCCTTCCACTAGAGAAGGATGAAACAACACTGTGATGAGGTGAAGTTTGTGTAGAAAAATCAAGAGGGTCTTCATAATAAACTTTATTGTTATTAACATTTTTGGGGTAAGATAAACCCAAAGTTAGAGATGGTAATTCAGCTTGAAGGTTGTTATTATGATTATTACTTGTTGAACAAGTGATGAAATTGGAGGAATTATTAAAAGGCTTTGTGATTTTGTTGGATGGTGGTGGAGTGATGGTTTCTTGTTGAGAAAGTGTGAGAGCTAAACCAAGAATAAGTGGAAGGCCAGAGTTGTTACTACTAGCATCTTGATCAAGACCCATCAAGAGAGAGAGAAAGAGAGATTATGGTGATGGTGTTTTGTTTGAAGAAGGAATTGGGAAGAGATGTGAGGTGAGGGGGAAGAGTGGGATGATTAGATGATGGTGTGGTTATATAAAGTTTTGTGGGAGCATTTTTTTAGAAGAGGGAGTAAATTGGGGGAAAGAAAATGAATGTGACTTTTTGTGGGGGCATTTGGGTGGGTGGGTGGGTGGATATGATTATTAGGAGAATTATTGTTAATCAAAGCCTCCAATGAGTTCAGAAACGAATCATGGTGTTTGAATTTTTTTTTTTAAAGGAATAAAATATTATATAAAGATGATTATAAGTCAATGTTTCAATCCATTCATTTAAACAGTTATAATTTACGGTTTTATTTGGTTTGCTTTGATTTAATTATTTTAAATAATATCATTTTAATTCAACCAATTTAGAGTAGTTAAATTTTAATTTAAAAATCTAATCGTTCAATTTTTTAAATATTGAAATATTTCAACCAATATACAATAATACTATTTTAAATTATTTTTATAAAAATTAATTAAATAAATACATTAATTTTTATTAATCCTATTTTTTTATATAAAAATATCAAAGGGATTAAACATAAGAAAAGTGAGACACACCACAAACGTAGAGGTTATGATACAATTCAAATTTCCTAACTAATACAATTCAAATAATAATAATAACACACCATTTGTAGTAAAGCCAATAGACACTTTTTTCCTACTCAAATGTCATTTCCAATACTTCACTTTTTTTTTTACCACACTTAACACATGAAGAACCTTATTGGAGAAAAAACATTCATTCCTCTTATTCCAAATAATCTAAAATTACACATTATGTTAAATAAACATAAAACACTTCAACCCCAACCCTCTACCCAAAAAAGAAATAAAACATTTTTTTTTAGAAATCAAAATATATTATAGAAAATTTCTTACATTAAAAAATATATATTAAAGAGAGTATATAAACCATATTCCAACTCTCGTGTGAAAAATGAAACACTAATAAAAGTAAAAAATAAGCTTTGGCATAATAAGCACCACCTCTAACAATCTAAACACAACATACCAAGCCACCTAGGAAATTTTACATCTAAAAAATTATACCTCTTATTTCTTTTCTCTCTCAAAGCAAACCACCGCCAAAACATTACGTGTAGCTGTTCTAACACCTGCATATGATTCACCTCCTTTTGTTCAAAAATAATTTTGTTTATGTGAAGCAAAATTGACCATACAGTGGACAACAAAGCAATTCTAACCTAATAACTCTTGGACCCAAATTTCCAACATTAATGAAGGTCCATGGATTTCTACAATAATTAATCTTAGTAATTGATTTAAAATCGTGTGATTCAAATTATAATTTCACTAAAACAATTTTAAACAATCTTAGCAGTAGATTTTTAATCGAACGGATCAAATCCCTTCTTTTAATTAGTAGGTTCATTCATGGGAGTAATAAGTAAATATTATTTGAAATAAGTAAATTTTTAACTCTAAAAGAAAAATTAATCCATAATTTAAATTTAATTAAAATAATTAAATATAAAAACCATGACATTAAATAATTGAATGTCGGGTATTATAAATCTTAGAAATTTCATAGTGTTTGATATTAGGAAGTTTTCCTCTCTAATTGTTTAGGATAGGTTGACCTATGAGCCCATACTTTTACTTCCATTATTCTAAGAGACAAACTTGGATAATCTTTCTCTCTCGGTCGGATGCTGTAGAATGTTGATTAACACTTCACATGGTGCAGTGAATAACACACCAAAAAGGGTGGATGATTCGATTCACCATACGTACTAATATAACTGTATCTAAATAAACTATTAATTAACTCACTTAAATTCTTTTCCTATAAATGCTTTCTTGCGTAATGCGTTTGTGTAGTAGTTTCACTTTGCATATTGTCCAATTATTGGCCCCTTTTACTCTGCTTTACTCCTTTTTCGCGGCCTTTAAAGTTTTTAAGATTAAAACTCGCCCAAGTTGGTTTTTCGTGAGTTTTTTGTTTCCGGTACCATTTTATAGTCGAGAAGTATAAAATGCTGTTTCTTTGGTTCTTCTCACTCAAAAATTTAAATTGATATTTTAATGTACTATTTATTATTATAAATTCTTTTTTAACATAATGTACTATTTAAATAGTTTATGACCATTATAACATCAAAAATTAAATTGATTGGTATTTAGATGATTCGATGACTACTTTAGTTTTTTTTGTTGAATTAAAGACTAAAATGACAGTGGCATAGACTAAAATGATGATTTACCTTTTAAAAAAATCTAATTTAAAAAAAATAGAGTTCTAGTAATCCAAAATACCTAATTTTTTTTGAAAAATTCGTCTTTAATTAAAAATTATTATTTATCCGAGCGTAATCACTTGATTTGATTCTTGGTAGGTGTGATACTCAATAACCAATTATTTAAAATTAAAAAAAAAATATATTTAAATTTTATATTAGTATTGTCTTATAGTATCAATATTCACATTTCCTCACGGTGTCAAAGAATTTTCCATATTTTAATTTATTTGTATTCTTATTCATACATGAAATTATTTAATATCCATTTTCTCAAAATTCACATTTTTACTCTCTCTATGATTTCCAAAGTAAAGCAAAAAGACACACAAGAATGGAGTATATTATTACACTTTCTTAGGCACTCATCAAAAGATTGCTTCATAAGTAATTTCCGAATTAATATCACAAAGCCAGAAAAAATAAATACTATATATATGATGATTGGAAATTGGTATACAAGTGTGTGTGTGAGTGTGTTTTCCATAATAATAACAAGCCCACATGAACTGTCTCCCACTCCATGTTTGGCTTAACTAGTTAGAGATGGGTACCATGTCACCATGTTTACCAATCTTGCATACTTTTTAATGATGGAAGAATGTGAGAGATGGTTGGACGGTTTTCTCTTGCTTATTATGAATGTGGAGATTAGAAAGGGATGTGCACTATATTATTAGTTTTATTTTCCAATGGAAAAAATAAATTAAAGTAGGTACAAAACAAAATTGGAGTTTCAAAGAGTTATGATTTATCAACAAGAATTGGGATCTTTGCTTAACTAGAAAGTTGATGTGAAGTGTTCTTGGACCTACTTCTCTGTATTAGTACAATAAGCACTTCCAATAATGCATTGTCGGCGATGGGGGACAGAAGTTAGGTCACCCATAATTGATGATCAACTTATAATTAAACTAAAATAAATAATCACAAGGAAATTAAATAACGCTGAATTAAGGGTGATCTCTGCAGCCCCTGCCTCCTTAAAATTATAAATGTGACAACAATTTAAAGAGATATATAATATTTTTACTTTAAATTTTTTTAAGTCCCTTCCAAAAGAAAGGTGGTTTAAAACTAACTTTAATTAGTCTAAAATCACCTTAGCTTCCAAGTAATTTATCTTTTTTATTTTATCTAAATAAATAATTTCTACACATGTTTAGTTTTTAGTTAACATTCTTTTTGTGATTTTGTTTTATGAGTGTGATGATATTTTGTCTATAGTCTTGATGCACTATTGTTTAATTTTTTATTTTATTGTGGTATTCGTTTAGTTTAGATTGATAACTTTATTTTAATCAATTATAAATTTTAATAAATAATTTTAGCGTCGTCAACGTTATATTTTATAACATAAGTATTTTGAACACAATAATTTTTATCATATTTATAAATATGTTGTTGTTTTATATATTATCTTTAAATGTTGTAATCTTTTTTGCATATTTTTATTTTATTTTAAGGAATTTAAATTTATTTTGTATCAATGTACTATGACAATTTGAAGTTGAAGTAATATATTTGTTAGTGGAAAAAAGAAGTTAAATAACGGCGTTATTAAGATAACATAACACCACCAGCTCTCATATTTGTTGATGAAATGTTTGTTTTATTATTCGTTCAGCTATTAAAAAAATCTATTTGTTAATCTAATTCAATCTTTGTCATGAACATACGCGTTAGTGCACGCTTGCTTGGTTAGCATGCATGTCTTGACTATTAATTATGTGGTTAGAATTAATTAATAATTTCATAGGACCACGCCAATCCATTAGAAATGTTTTCCTTTTTTATAATTATTAGAATTTTTTTAGGTGACGCGTTACACATTTCAGGTGATAAAAAAAAGGGAATGGATTGTATAAAAAAAGAATAGGTGCCTATCGATGTGAGTACAGTGGCAACCTTTTTGCGTTAATAATTTGTTAACTTAATTACAGTTTTAATTCTTTATATATGTTAGTTTATAAAATTAATCATTTAATTATAATTTTAATTTTTTATATTTATTAATTTATAAAATCGATAATTTTGTTTTGAAAATATACAGTTTAAAAATTTTTTTTAATCAAAAAATAATGTGAAAAAATAATATATAATATGATGGTATAGAATAATTAACACTCGTATAAGTGAAATACAAAGTCGTGAAAATTTATAATTGAAGTTCGAACTTGTCTTATATTTTTTTTTATTAATGACATGTAAATATTTAATATATATAGATGATTTTATATTGTAGAATTGTACGTCATAATATTAAAAGTATATTAAATCGTCATTTTTAGTTAAAAAGTTAAATGATGAAATTAAAATTATTAACTTTTAAAATAAGGAGATCCAATTTATAAATTAATCATATGATCAAAACTATAATAAATTTAATTTATTTAATTAATTTTTTGCTAGGAGAGAAAAAACTTTGTAGTATTAGATATATGATATCAATTTGTTGACAGGCAATCTTTGATATTGAATAAGAGTTGGATTAGAGCTTCAATGAAAATTTAATTTGTAGAAATTAACTTAAACAATATTAATATGAAAATGACAATTTCTGCAAAATGACGATTAAAATACCTTTTTCACAACTAGAAAATTGTTATTTAATTAGTGGTTGATTTAAAGACAACAAAAACCAATCACATGCAACATTTAAAAACGGTTATTAGTGAAATCGACTTAAAATATTGTATTGAAAAGTTGATGCGATGTCATTTTCGTCGACATGTACATAATCTAAAAATTCAAAATGGTGTATGCACCCTTGTAAGACACCTAATTTAGTAAAAACTCGTTAAGTTTAGGTTTTATTGCATCTCTCTATTTGCGAACGAATCTTAAATTACATATGATCAAAATGTTGCTAGGGCCTCTTTTTGTTAGAAATTGAAAAATTAAATCAAAAAACATTCGCACCCACATTCACTCAAGACCAATTTATTTATTTATTTTAATTTTAGCTTTAAATGCAAACTTCAAAGTGAAAAGGTAATAGAGTAGAAAAATAGAGCTCTTAATTAAAAAATTGAAAAGGCCGATTATGAAATTGGTCAATTTAAAGAGCTATGCAAAAAAGCCTTTCAAAAAGGATTTTTTTTATAATAAATTGTTATCTCTGTATCATGTATTTTTGTTTTGATTTAAGTTCAAATCAAAATTAGACAATTATTTTATAAACTAAAATCAACAATTATGATTTTTTTAGGACAAAAAATATATTTAAGTATTTCAAAGTTATAAACATACATGAATCAAATTTTGAGCGTAATGTCTTGTTGATTATTTTTGTAATTTTTGTTCCCTTGGATTAAAACCATTTTTCCTTTTTTTCCTCACCAATTAAGTTCTTAAACTAAGCATTCAAAAGGCAGAGAGAGGAGATGAGTTTTATTCAAGAGTTAAAATAAAACCTTTCCTTTTATACAATATATCGCAACTTAAAATTTCGAGTGTATCTCGAATTAATTGAGGTCGCCATTAAAATTTATTTTAAAATTAATAAAATATTGAGAAACCATTAAAAATAGAAAGATAAAAAAAAATGATCTTTTGGAACCAAATTTTGAGTTCGAGAATCGATTATGCGTAGGGAAGATATTAACACCGTGTGACATCCGCTAAAAATATGGTTATCTATAATTAATTGTGCAAAATTAATATTAACTTAAATATATTCATTTCTCCTTATTATTAAATATGACTATCAATTGTTGTTTTAATGTGATTTTGAAATAAATGTGTGCTTAAGAAAGAGAAAAAAAAATTATTAATATGTTTGACAAAAGTGTGATCTTTCTTCTACGTATCTCCCGGAGTGATTGAGAAATTAAAGCTACATAGTTGGATAGAAAATGCGGGTGTCGATTGTTTTTAATGACAATGTGTTTTGTGGTTCATAAAATAAAAAATTTGTTTTTTACGAAGAACAAAAAAAAAGAGTTTGTTTGATTTGAATAATTATTTTGAAATGTGACTTTTAAGACTATCGAGTTGTACAACCCGTGTCTCAAAAACTCAAGGAATAAAAATATGTCACATCTAATTTAATTCATACAAGAATATTTTATTATTTTTTGTTATAAATATGAACTTTTAAACCCTAAGTTGTACAACTTGTGTTATAATAACTCAAAGATTAAAAAAAATGTCACATCTAAATAATCAATTTAAACTAAATTTCGTATATTTATTAGTTTATTTGTGAAGATGAGTTTTAGAACAACCAAGTCGTCACAACTTGCGTCCTAACAACTAAAGCGTTAACAAATATCACATATAATTAATCTTTTAATATTTGATTATAATTTTATATTTGTTTTCTTTTTAAGAATTAAATAAGTTTAAATGATTCTACAAAATAAAATTAGTAATAAACATAAAAACAAAATAACAATAAAAAAGATATATGAACTTGTAATTCGATCTGTTAAATAAACAAAAATACATTTTAATAATAAAACAAAAAAAAAATACTATTTACAAGTGTGAACTTCTTTTAAAATATTTTTTAATTAAATAAGTTATAAAAAAAAAACTCCTTTTAATACTAAATAGCGCAACCCAAAGTTTAAAAGAAAAATCACTTAACACTACTTATTTACTAGTGAAATAGAATAAACATTATGACAACATAATTATATTATTAGTTAACATGAATATATTGAATACAGACATAAAAAAAAATATGAATAGCGGGAAGAAAGTAGTATTTGATCACGTCCATCAGGCTGTGAATAAACAATCACTTCTTTCAAAGCAAATTATCTTAGGCAAAAAGAAAAACATGAATTTAAAAATTTACAAACACAAAAAAACAAAAACAAAAAATTCAATCAAAACACTACTCACACAAACAAAATAAAATTTCATCTTTTAAATAATGAACTCTAGTTTTAAGTTTTAGGTTTCAATGAGACGATGTTTACATCTTTCAATAATATAAAGTTTAAAAAATTGAAAGAAAATACATGTCTTTCTAGATATCGATAAAGATAGATGCATTAGTACACAGTGGAGTACAACTAAATAGAAATTTGTAACGGGTCTTATCTATTTTATTTAACTTTAGTCGGTTGTATTGTTAAGATGAGTTTGGATATTTTTATGGGTATTAGTTGATTATGGTCCCGTGATTGATTTTTGTTTTTTAATCTCAATTTATAGGCTAAAATGTGTGTCCACGAGATAAAATCAAATTGTGATTTCTTTTTTGTTTTTGCAGTAAAATCAACCATCTCGTATAATTACAAAAATAAGTGGTTGACTTTTTTAATTGAGTATTCAAATGATAAAAATATAACCTTAACAAAAATATAAAATAAAGGATGTGGTTGCTTGGTGGAATAAGAAAACGTACAAGAAGAAAACAAAAATAGTATTTTTCTTTCTTTCTTTTGTTTTTATTTTGTTTAATTTTTTGTGTAATGTAATGGGAACATCTGTGTAAATATAAACTTAATTTGCACCAGATTTATAAAATGACAATTTTTAAATTTAATAATAAATGTAAAATAGTTAATTATTTTTTTTGTGTGAACTATTTTAATTAACCGGATAAAATTGGGTACTACACAATAAAATAAATCCCTTGATACTTATTACATCTACTAAAAATAATTAAATTAGCAATCAAAATGTAAAAATTAAAAATATTAAATTTATCTCTAATTTTATAAAAGATTATTTCAAGCTGTAATAATATGCTATCCTTTTGTTAAAGTCAGTCCATTATTTATTACACGAACTCCGTGTGTAAGTCTACACATTTTCATTTGTTTGACGTGCCAATAAATAAAATCCATATATTATGATATTTGATAAAATATTATCAACGTCATCAATTATTACACAACTTGTTTAAATATTGTGTATGTAAGAAGATTAGATGTCATGTATGATGTACCACTATATACTTTAGAAAAGGATTATATATCACTTTTGTCACTGAGTTGCTGAATACAAAAAAGAAAGTAGATAGGCAACCAATGTTTTGTTTTGTTCTGGAACTCTAATCCACCTAAAGTGGATGAGAATTTGATTTTGACACAAAGGAATTAAAACTAAGGCTAAAAAATGGGTTTATGTACAGAAATCGAAATGAACATGATTTGATGAGGTCGAGATATTATAAGTTATGTCTTTATTAGTCGCTCAATTTCAACTCCATAAATGATTGGCTATAATCAAACTATTCATGTGACATATATATTTGCTTTAATCATATCACCAAACAAAAATAATTCCACATCACATCCACACTATAGAATGACATGAAACCAAGTAATTAATCAGTCATGGTGGTTATCATGTCATCTCCTATAAACTTGTTTATGTCATTGAAATATATAAAAGTTAATGTTGTTAAAAAAAATGCTTACGAAATTGATCTTTATACAGTTGAATGGTATATAAAAAAAATAGATTTCGTTAAAAATTTATATAGATTTTCTATAAGCAAACATTTATTGCAGTGAGTATAAGGTGTACTCAAATGTCATATAAAAGTTACAACAGTTTAAATCATGTATTATGTAAGCTAGATAATGGACTACTCCACCAATATGAAAAAATGAAACTCTACAAATTAATGAACGTTAATCTAAGCAAATCTTTTGATTTTCTCATGAGCTCGTCAAATTTATCACTTTTCCATTGAAAAGTACATCGTCTCTCTCCAACCCAATATAGTGGCTAATTAAACTAAATGAGAAAGCTTCTTTGCATTTTTACCTTTCACCATATTCTTGAAAACTAATTTTTTTTGCAAAACCTCATTCCACGGGCTGCCAGTCAAGTTTATATGGATGATGTACATATGATATGTAAATTCTCATCCAATGAAGAATTTGTTAAATATGTATGGTAAAAAATAATTAAGTGATGTGAAATTATCCAAATACTACACAAAATTTTTATTTAACCTTATAAGGATTCAATAAGTTTTTAAACTTTATAAAATTTTATTTTTAACACATGTAAAAAAATAATTTTTTTGTTCTTATAAAATTATCAAACAAATAATTTTAATTCTTGCTATTTACAAAATTATCAAACAAATAATTTTAATCCTTGTCAGAATATAAATTTAAACTTTTAAATAATTGTTTTGTAAGCATATTTGTGGTATTATAAAAGTTCTTCCACAAAAATAAACAAAAAATATAATTATTAAAATTATATTTTTGTTATTTTTATTTTAAATTTTTATATTTAAAGAATTTATATTTAATTTTAAAAAAAAATAAAAAAAAAGATATTTATCTAAAATAATTTAAATTTATAAAAATTCATTCAAAAAATAGAAAATAAAAAAATATAATTAACCATATTTCATTATAATATAAATTAAAATTGTTTAGAATAATCTCATAATAATTAAAAAACGCGTGTTTTTTTTTTGCAAAGACTAAAATTAAAATATTAAAATTTTATAATTACATCGATCAAATTTTACACCAATATATAGTTGATGCAATGGATGGGAAATAGACACGAGGAGGTATGACGGCATGCATATGTGCACGACATACATTTAGGCCCCACCAAACCAATGATTGTTGATCTATATATTTTGATCAACGGAGGAACTCATTATCTCCTAATAACTCTTAATATTATGTGTCCTATCTGTAACATTTACAAGTATTATTTATTACAAATTATTTTGTTATAAAAATAATAAATAAAGTTGATGTCAATCTTATTAAATAATATTTTTCTTTTAGTCAAATATTTTAATTATAAAAAATATGAACATGGTATGTTTACATATAAATGTTTTGAACAACAAATGAGTTTATATATAAGAGTTGATATTAATCTTAAACATTTTTTTATCTAAAAGTATGATCAACTTAGTTACTTAATTACTGAAAATTTAGGCAAAAATAATTAATCATTTAATTAATTGTTTTAACATAATAAAAAGTAAAGGTTTATTTTGATCCTAATTTTTTTTTTAGAGATTGAATTTAATCATTGAGAAAATAAAAGCACTTTTTAGTCATAAAAAAAATAAATCGGACCAAATTAATTTTTATGTGAACCACAATTAAAAAATTTGATTTTTTTGTTGACTTATCCAATTACTTATCAAATTGATTATCCTACATGTAATTTTTATATAAAAAAAAGAGACAATTAGGTCTTTGACAATAATTAAAAATAATTAATTAAGTTCCTCACAGGGACTCTAAACTCTTTTCTTTTTAATTATTATCAAGGATCTAATTGTTATTTTTATAGAAATTATATGTGGGATGATCAAGTTGATGAGTCATCGGACAAGTCAACAAAAGAAAAACTCAATTTTTTAATTATAGTTTATATAAGGACTAATTTAGCATAATTTATTTTTCTTATGGGCTAAAAAGTGTTTTTATTTTTCTCAATGACTAAATTGAGTTTCTCAAAATTTCTTAGAGACCAAAATAGATCTTTACTAAAAGAAAAATATATCATATTTTGAACATGAAAATGGAAGCACAATAAAAAAATATTATTTGTACAAAATGAACATAAAAAAAATCGTATTTTGAACTTGATTTATTTATTAATAAATAAATTAGAAAACTTTAATGGAGTACGTTGTCTCAAACTAGTGTCTGACTGAAAAAATTTCAATACGAGAAATCGATCATGTCAAACCATCGACTCTAATATCCTTCTTAGGTATATCTAGATGATGATCATATTAACTAAGAATAACCACAAAAGTGAAATATTGAATATCATATCTTCACTCAAAGTATTTAGGTTTTTGATATATTGATCTTCTGACTTATATAATGTTCAAAATTCATTTTTCTATTTAACATAAAACTTTTATTTACACTTGATACACCAATACACCAATGAATAAATTCATATTATTACACACAAACACATCCATATCGCAAATATAATATAACTAATTAAGATATATTTAGGGAACTATATATAAAGCAAGCCATCGGCAGCTCTTTTTGTATGCGACTATGATGCCATAAAGTGAATATAAAAGAAATGTAAAGAGATTGATATGGTAAATCTAGTAAAAGGGTTAGTTTCTTACAATGGTGAACTATTGAATCTTAACTAAAAAATTAAAGTGTCAACATTTAAACATGATAACCTCAAATGGAGAATGCATGTGACCAAATTATAAAGGAGAAAATAAAAGTTGCACTTAAATTATCAGCACACCTGGTTGAAGAAAGATAATCAATGTGATCATGATGAGATGAAAAAATGGCCAACTTAGCAGTTAGAATTATATAATCATTCAGGGGAAAGGACAATAAAATCCTAGTCAGAGTTTACACATGTATATTATTGTTATTTTGTTCGTTTTATTTTTCGATTTCAATTTCAATTTCAACTCTTGAGTAAGGAGAATATCATCGATCGATCCAACAAAACGCACCGACTATGAAAAAATAAAGTAAGCAAAAAAGCTATTGGCTTGCCCCACATGAACTCTCTTTTATACAACTTGTTATGATGAGTGGAGATTTCACACATAACAATCATGCTTGCGTTTAAAAGTTGTGAAATCACAAGGAACCATGTCACTCCCCATTGTTGGTGACTTTCCACGCAGTAGTGTATGTGTGTCAACAGCTGAAAATTAAGAAAGGATAGTGTAACTGGGTCCCACATATTGTAGTGGAGATAAGGAACCAAAATTCACGTTAGTTGATCTCTTCTGACTACAATGTAATCGGACACATCAAAATCATTCGATCAATTTTGAACGATTTAGATTTTATATTAAAAAAATAATTAAAATTCTAATTTAAAATCTAAATCATTTGATTTTAATTATATAATTTAAATTTACTAATTATAATGCAATAAATATAAATTTGGAGATGGGATAATTTAAAAACAATATTGACTTCTTAACTTAAAAATGATATTCTAGATATGGTGGTAAGGGGCAGAGAAACAAATGGAAAGGCATTGCCTCTTGTATTGTGGCACAAAGTTAAGGCATTAGGGTCCCACTTAGCGCAAACTATGCATATAATAGGAGGCACTAATAACGCACATGGAATGGAACATATACTGTTTCTTGTGACATAAATAGATTGTAGTCAGTGGATGTGTGCTATAGCACAATTAGTGGAATGAGTGTGAACATCTTGGTGATTCATGAGCACATATGTTTTTTAACCGTATATAAATATTAGTATTTTCAGAATTATGTTGGGATGAGAAATTATCTTCATCCTTGCTCAAAACATTTATAAGTGGAGTGTGACCAAAAAGACCCCTTGTCTTGTAAGTATTGAATTATTCGCCATCCAACTTCTAAAAATGAGTGACGCAGCAATACTATTTGATAAAGTATTAAAAAAAACGGTAAAAAAAACCTTTTATAAATCACTTTTTCGATATTAAATATAAGAAAAATTAAGTTAATAAAACTAAATATAATTAGTCTAAATTTTGGACTAAATATATAAATTTTGGTTGAAGATACTTTCTCTATACCAGATGAAGTATTAAGCAAGTATTTAGTCAAATGCTTCATGTAGTAGTTGTAACTTGCTGAGCTTGGACCAAAATTTTGGGAGTTATAAAATCTTTTATTCTCAATTTTTGGCGTAATTATTATTTTAAAATTGATATTTGTGATAGTTGTATTTAATAAAAATCATACAATGATACACCTACTTATGGTAAGGGTATTGTACTATTGGATCTTATGACATTAAAGACCATTCTTTTTTCATTAAAAAATTATATATAAATTTTTTAAAATACCGTATTAAAATTTTGATATGAAACTTTGCTATCAATTAGATAAAATAATTATTTTTTCACTTCGACTCCACTTCTTAATTCTTTGTTTTGATTTTATTTTTTCGTTTATAATTTTATTTTTTGATTAAAAAATTGTTAAATAAAATCGATAACAATAATTTAATAAATAATTTTACATCAAAAAAATTATAAAAGATAAATTTTAAATAAAACATTAATAATTTATTTATTAATTTTAAATAAGTTTCATTTGATAGTTTCACTTGTTGAGCCGACCTACTTTACATATTAATGTAGTGTGAATTAAATAATTGAATCCATTTTCATTTTTGTGTTTGATTTTAAAGAATGTAGCGGTTAAATTACACACAAAATATAAACAAGTGGTGTATTGTGAACCTACAATAATGCATAAATGTTTAAAAACCAGTAATAAGACAAAGCGAATACATCAACAAAACTATATAGTAGAATTTGGTATCGAGCATGCATGTACGAAGCATCATTCTATATATAGAGAATGTTCGCAGTGTGAAAAGAATATTAACTCGATCTGATCAATTTAAAAGGTAGTAGAACTTTCAGAACTGATTCAATATTTTTGTTTTCAAAAAAAAAAAAAGGAATTACGTACCGAATACATCCTTTAGCACTAATTATATACGTTCATGATGCACGGAATCAAAAGCATATGGTTATTCCCTCTTAATTAATTTTGAAATACTCTTTAGGATTTACATTATAATAACTTGAGATCACGTTGGCAAAACAAAGAGCTTGTGTGCCGCTAGTGGTGTGCAAATTGTACAAAAGAATATATGAATTATAATCTAACAGGATCTTGCTATCGTTGATTCATTGTACACTAACTTTGGAAGCGAGTAATTAATTTCCATGTCGAATGGAATAAATAAACGTCATCGATATTTATGTCTTCATGATCTTGATTCTGAAGCTAATGCAAACGGTTGACCCTGATTATTCTCTCTCAGCAAAGAATATGTTTCACGTGTGTGTATATAATGGAAGAGTGATATGTCTAATTGTGTAGATTCTTAATTAGAAGCTTCTTTATTTTTTCTTTAAACAAACTTAGATATGGGTTACAATATATTGAGAAAAATCTGAGATAGTTATCTCAATAACGCTGAATATTTCTTTCATAATAAATGAATAAACACAAAATACAATTTTAGAGAGAAACAACAATGGATAAAAAATTAAATATGAGACTGATACAAATTTTAACGTGAAAAATTTATTTTAAATTGAGAGAATAAGATTCATAGAATAGTTCAGTAAAATTGAGATATCAATCAACAATCGTTATTACTAAAAGAGGTAGAAGTCAAACAAATAATAACAAATAAACAATCGTCATCATCAAAAGAGTTGAAAACCAAACGAATAGTTTTCCACTAAAACGAATATTCTAAAATAACTTTATTAACATTGTATATTAAAAGAGAAATAAGATATTAAAATTGTAGATTAAATGAAACAAGATTACTACATACCTATTACCACCAACAATTTTCTTCTACTCGTCTTGTTTATGTGGTGCGGTTCCTTTTTCTTTTGCTTACGGATTTCAAAAACTACCCGATGTTAGTTTTTGGTAGTGTATATGAGAATGGAAAAATAAAATCAAAACACCTAAGAAACATTCACCCTAAAATAATTAGACTTAGTCTATCATTCTTCAAATCAAAATCAATTAGAGGTTGCGTTTTTTTAATTTAAAAAAAAAATTATTAATGGCAGGATAAGGGTACTCAAACCCATTGACTTTTAAGACATTCAATTGGATTAGCGCACCAGTTAAAAAAAATTATAACGCATATCATTTCCCACCAAAGAAATGAGCTAGCCCCACAAAAGAACCTTGACATGGGACACTACACCAACACAGTCTATTTGAGCACCGTCAAAGACAATACATTTAATTTACGAGAAAGCCATGTCGACCAAATAGCAGCAGACCATACCAAAGATCCTAATTTGTTTAGCTTCTTTCCTTTTAGTAAGAATCCGAAATTGGAGAAAATTAAGAACTGGATCAGCATGAGCTAGCCAACTGTATAGAGCAGACCAAATATTATATGAGACATAACATGAAAAGAACAGATGGCTACATGTTTCAGCTTCACCAAAACATTGTACACATCGAATGCCAAATGCATACCTTCACTTTCGGAATTATTGTTGATTCTCAGATACGCTTGAACGCCTTAGATTTTACATTTGTAAACACTCGGGGGAGAGTGATTACTTCAACTACCCATATCCCTTATGGACTCTGTATTTTATTAATAATTAAATAAATCATTGAAATTTTATTCGGATAGTTTAAATGAATCGATTTCATATATTAAATAAGTGGTTATAATATAAATATGCAGATGTAACACAAAAAAATATCTGTATCATAACCATAGTCAAAATTTAGTGCCTATGGATGGCTATGACAACTATGTCGAACATTAAATGCTATTACAATTTATGGGACAAAATTTTATTGTCCGTCTTTAACACGTTGTACGAATTTCTTCAAAAACAAAACACGTTGTACGAATTCTTCATTAAAATAGTGAGAAAATTTCAGCACTCTATAAGAATGAAATCTATGGTGTAGTTTTACGGCTGGTAAAGATTAAAGATTTTGGATTATGAAAAATGCTAAGATGTCCTTCATGGGCATGTGTTAATGATTCATCTATTGAAATTTTGTTTAAATTTTGTATTTTCAACACTTTGAAATTGATTAATTAATTAAATGAAATAAAATTTTATTAAATGATAAATTAATAATTATTAGATTAAATCAATTAATATAAAATAAAATAAACTGTTATTAAAATTTTGTCTTAAGATTTTTAGTTACAACGCTTTTAAAGTTTAAATATTATTTTTGTAATAAGTTTTTTTATATAGTTAAAATGCGCTCTAAAATACATGTTAGCATGACATTTAAATTATTTATTATTACTTTCTCCTTTTCAAAATATATATCATCTAACAAGATGTGCTTATCTCAAATTATATGTCATTTTAAGAAATTTATGAATCATTAATATTTTTTTTCAATTCTATATTTTTTACTATTTATATTTTTGTCCTTAAACATATAATTTTATTGATCAAATTTCGCAAATTAGAAAAGTGGATAATAGTAATAAATTTATTAAAGATTAATATTGATTTTACATGTATATATTTTTGAAAAGAGATAATTAGTTAATATTACCAATGTGATAGTTAATGTTGGTTGCAGAAAAATATGTAAATTAATTATTTGTACTTTAGTAAAAAATAACTAATGCAATTGAAAATTTTAAAAATTATAATTTTTTTTTAAAATGTCTTATATTTATAGACAAAGATAATATTTATTTTTCCAAAATTTTGTAAATAAGATGATAAATATTACAAAAAATTCAAATTTAATTACAAAATCTCATTTAAATACAAAATATGATATTCAACATAATAATAATAGTAGTGATATATTTACTTTTTTTTATATCAATTATTGTAGTTATATATTTATTTTTGTAAAGTAACATTAACTCATAATTTGAGATGGAGGGAGTATTTTATTTTTGTGAGAAATTAACGAAATGATGAAATGCTGAAGAGTAAAGTGTAGGAAGCTTAACCGTTTCCAGTGCGACAGTGGTTTACTGAGGTTATGGGTGGGAAAAAAACCAAAAAAACCAAATTGGTTTTGAGAGAGAACCAAATGATTCTAACCGTTTTTGAATTGAACCGGATTATAAAATTGAGTCTGAGCTTCGATGGAAACTAATCCTCTAACTTAAAGGCGGGAAAGGTAGGGTGCCTTTCACCCACTTTTGTGCCCTTGGATCAATTGAATGTTTTAGAAAAAGCCAGATGGCCTTAATTGTTTTTAAATAAAAAATATCAATAGAAGTTCAAAAAAAAAATGTGAACTCTAAAAATATCAATGTCTTTTCAATTATTTCTTCCTCATATTCACTTAGAATCATGAACCCTTCGTTTTCATGACATCTTTCTCTTGCGTTTTTCTCATCTCACATTTTTTTTTCTACCTCAAACTCAAAACAACCACGTTTGATAATCAAGGCACGACAACGTGTCACGTAAAAGGTACTCTACGGTGTAACCCATGTCTCACCGTCATCCCCCACACCTCCGCCAACTGGGCACCGCCGCGCGCCGCTATCTTCTCGTACACTACCATCTGTTATCAATTTACTTTATGCGTTGTCATATTTTGGGTAATAAAATAACTCTATTTAATTTTTTTCTCACAAATATGATTGAATTTTTTTCTAATCAGTAGATAAAAGAGTTGGAAACTGTTATGTTTTATCTTAGTTGGTATTAATTTTGTTATAATAATGGAGTAGAATCTTATTAGTTATGTCAAATTATTTTTGTAAAACTATTTTAAGTTATGATACTTATTCTTTTTCTTTGAAGTTGTGATACCTACAAAACAGAGCAACACATTTTTTTAAACTAAAAAACAGAGCAATACATAGTTCATTCATTATTCCATAGTTTTTCTTTCATTTAATTATTTTATAAAATTTTTAGGTTACTTCATTTGGGAAGTTTGATCAAATATGTCATCTTCAAATGTTAATTGAAAGCCAAAGGTTGATATGAAATTTGACAATATAGATGTGGCTTATCAATTTTGGCTTACATACAATGCACATGTTGGTTTTGGAGTTAGAAAACTTTATGCAACAAGAATAAAGACGACACTATATCATCATATAGGTTTGTTTGTTCCAAGGAATGGGTACGAAAGATAGACAAGAGAGATGTTTTTGTTAACATCCATAGAGTTGGGACTAGAACGGATTACAAAGCAAGAATTTCACTTGTATGCAAAAATAGAAATTTTGTCATCCATGAATTTGTACCATCCTCTACAACTTCCAGAGACAACACACATGCTTGCATCACATAGAAGATAACTGGAGACCAAGCATATGAGATTTATTTGGCTGATGACTCTGGACTAAGACAAAAGTCAACATATCAACTGATGAGCACACATGCAGGAAACAAAGCTAATCTTGAAACAAAGATACTCAATTCATTATATTTTAAAATAGTTACAAACTTATAGCGTAAAAGAAATATTTTACAATAGAACAAGCGGTGTTGAATTCAATATTAAATTATATCCTAACTCAACTTTACAAAATTCCTATAATCAATCTTGAATTCAAAGTATCAAATTCTTTTGAGTAGTGTTGATGTCTTTTTGCTTGTGTTATCAAATCTTTGGGTGCAACCTTTTTGTGCAGAACATGTGTATAAATTCTGAAACTCAACAACATGGTCCTGATGATCAACCTCATATAAAGATATTGTTATAGATTTTCCATTTTTCTCGACCACAGAGAGAAATTCAGAAGTAGTTAGCGCTGCCAAACCCGGTCTCTTCAAAAAACCCTTCAAAAACAAAAGAATTGTTAAAAAAAAAAAAACAGAAGAAATATTGTTACGCACAGTTCAATTGTATAAGTCGAATTGTTAAAACAAAAAATTAGGAGTAACTAGATATAGGACAAAGTTATAAATACATAACATAACAAACTCAACTATTTCTCAAATAGATTTGATCACCATGTGTATCCAATCAATTGATTCCCTAAAGAATATATTTATAGGTTAAACAAATTTATGGAATAGTTATGTAAATAACTAGAAAACTGATCGCCTTGCACAACTTCTTGATGAGTGCCATAGGCTTGCGGGTTGAACCACACTGAAACCTGGAATGAATAGATTGTTAACTGAAAAGGTGAAAATGATAGGTGAATTACAAAGAAGATAATGAATATTGATTAGTAATTTAAAGTGTTAAATTAATATCGATGGTAGCAATAAGTAGGAACATCAACATCAATTTTCAAATACAACAAACAAAGGCACATTTAAGTGACAACAATCAAAATTTAAGTGAGTACATTACCAAATTTCAATCAAAACTTGTAAACTAACCTTGCAATATATTAACAAATTACAAAGACAACAAACGATATCACTTAAAAAGAACATTACTTTAGAGGTACAAATGACTTTTCGAAAATGAATGTTCATTCACGTATCGCAATTAACCATATGTCCATTATTTTTCAGCTCCACCAACTGTTACAACATGCTCATAAACATTAATGATAATGAAAAATCACAAGATGAAATTAATAAGAACAACACAAAAAGGTAAAATAGAGAAAAATGTGTTGGTTACTTACTATAGGGTGGCCTTTTGCAGTCTTAAGAAGAGATAGAGGAAACAGGAAAAAAAAATTATAATATCTAATAGATAATAGTAATTATTCATGCAACAATTGAGAATTCATTCATCAAAACTCAAAATTTGAGAACCACAAACTCTAAAATCTCAATTTTCTTAATTTCTTCACAAAGCTGAAACATTATGATTCAGAAACTAACCTTTCCTAATTACAAAAATTACAATTTGAGAACCACAAAACTTGAAATTCAATTTTTTTTAGATTTCTTTCAAATTATTACAATTTGTCATTCTTCAATGAAATTTTACGAAAACACTAAATTGAAAAACTGAACATATCTAGAAGATTGTTCTTTAAAGGAGATAGTAAAATCCCTCAAATTTTCTCTGTCTACCGAAACCAAATCAATAGATGTTGATTCATATATGAAATTAGTATTTAGATCCAAAAAGCCACATAGTGACTTTGTGAAGAATTGAACACTCTGAAGTCGGATTGGGTCGATGTCATGGAAACGAATGGTTTAAAGCTCGTGCTTTTCTTTCCTTGAACTTCTATTGATGTTTTTAATTTAAAAACAATTTAGACTACGTGGCTCTTTCTAAAAGATTCTATTGATCCAATGGCACAAAGTAGGTGAAAGAGGCACCCTACCTTTCCCGCCTCTAAGTCAAAGGATCTGTTTCCGAGCTCCGATTCAGTCTGAGATTTAGCAAGAATGGCAAGACACGGGTTCAGCA